>NC_044284.2:34119469-34420225 GCF_004027225.2 Strigops habroptila | reverse complement strand
GAAACTTTGTTCATAAGAGTATTGAAGACAACATTTCCTTGAGAATATGGGACAATTGATGCAAAAAAAAAAAAAAAAAATGTCAAGGGATTTATGCAATTTTAACATCTAATTAGTTATCTGTCCAAAAGTGAATTGGTTACATTCATGTCATAAATCAGGCCTCTTCAAGTTACCTAGGAGCACTAAACTAATACTAGATATGAGAAGTCTGAAATATAGTGTAAATATTTTACTCTAATTTGCTTTTATGTTTTCAGAGTTCTGACATCATCCTGTTGCCTGTTTTTGCAATGCATTAAAGAAAGGAAGCCTGAACACCAGTTTTGTTTATTTTATAAAAGAAAGCAAAACAGAAATGAAACATAGCCTTGGGAAATATAGCCCCCTTTTATTGAGTATTGTTAGCTATTATTAGAAGGTAAAACCTTCTTTGTTTGCCTTCTGGGCATTTGTAAACTTTTTATTCAGATTTGTAGGTATAAAAATGACAGAAGCAACCAAAATGACGTTTAAAATGAGCTAAAAAAAAATAATAGTCCAAAGCAGGTTTAGGTATGTTAAGCTTATCAACAATGCACAATATTTTGAATATTGTTTGGAGAAATAACCTTCAGAGGTTTTTTTGTGTAGAGGCATAAACAGAAATATGCAAGGAAAAGTGTATTTTCTTTCATGTCCGCTTTGTTAAACTGTTGGTAGACACTGTAACTCTCCACCTTTCTTGTCTTTTAGCCACATAATCAATGAGCTGATAGAAACAGAACGAGTTTATGTAGAAGAACTTCAAAGTATAATAGAGGTAAGAAACTCTTCTGAAATGACTGCTGGTGCTTAACCTCTAAGTCATCACTGCCGATGCACATCCTTCAAGGGCTGAGCACTCACCTTCCACCTCCTGCTTAGAGTACCCAGGCTCTGTTAGCAAGAGAGCTCAGCTGTGGGGATGGAAAATGAGAAAGATGTTTTGAACATCTTCCCTCAGGGCTTAAAGGAAGAGGCACCTTCTCTAACTCCAGAACACAGAATAATAAAAGTTGCACAATTCTCAAAGTTATGGGCAGAGGAATCATAGAATCATAGAATCATAGAATCGTAAGGGTTGGAAAGGACCTTAAGATCATCTAGTTCCAACCCCCCTGCCATGGGCAGGGACACCTTGCCCTAAACCATGTGGTTCAAGGCTCTGTCCAACCTGGCCTTGAACACCGCCAGGGATGGAGCATCCACAACCTCCCTGGGCAACCCATTCCAGTGCTTCACCACCCTCACTGTAAAGAACTTCTTCCTTATATCTAGTCTAAACTTCCCCTGTTTAAGTTTGAACCCATTACCCCTTGTCCTACCACTACAGTCGCTAAGGAAGAGTCCCTCCCCAGCATCCTTGTAGACCCCCGTCAGATACTGGAAGGCTGCTATGAGGTCTCCACGCAGCCTTCTCTTCTCCAGGCTGAACAGCCCCAACTCTCTCAGCCTGTCTTCATACGGGAGGTGCTCCAGCCCTCTTATCATCCTCGTGGCCCTCCTCTGGACTCGCTCCAACAGCTCCATGTCCTTTTTATGTTGAGGACATCAGAACTGTACACAATACTCCAAGTGAGGTCTCACGAGAGCAGAGTAGAGGGGCAGGATCACCTCCTTCGACCTGCTGGTCACGCTTCTTCTGATGCAGCCCAGGATACGGTTGGCTTTCTGGGCTGCAAGTGCACACTGCCGGCTCATGTTAAGCTTCTCGTCAACCAACACCCCCAAGTCCTTTTCTGCAGGGCTGCTCTGAATCTCTTCTCTGCCCAGCCTGTAGCAGTGCCTGGGATTACCCCGACCCAGGTGTAGGACCTTACACTTGGCTTGATTAAACTTCATAAGGTTGGCATTGGCCCACCTCACAAGCGTGTCAAGGTCCCTCTGGATGGCATCCCTTCCCTCCAGCGTATCAACCGAACCACACAGCTTGGTGTCGTCGGCAAACTTGCTGAGGGCGCACTCAATCCCACTGTCCATGTCGCCGACAAAGATGTTGAACAGGACCGGTCCCAACACCGATCCCTGAGGGACACCACTCGTTACAGGTTTCCAACTGGACATCGAGCCATTTACCACAACTCTTTGCGTGCGGCCATCGAGCCAGTTTTTTATCCACTGAGTGGTCCATTTATCAAATTGATGTCTCTCCAATTTAGAGACAAGGATGTCGTGCGGGACAGTGTCGAATGCTTTGCACAAGTCCAGGTAGATGACGTCAACTGCTCTGCCGCTGTCCATCAGTTCCGTGGCTCCATCATAGAAGGCCACCAAATTGGTCAGGCAGGATTTCCCCTTAGTGAAGCCATGTTGGCTGTCACCAACCACCTCGTTGTTTTTCATGTGCCTGAGCATGTTTTCCAGGAGAAACTGTTCCAAGATTTTGCCAGGCACAGAGGTGAGACTGACTGGTCTGTAGTTCCCTGGGTCTTCCACCTTCCCCTTCTTGAAAATGGGGATTATATTACCCTTCTTCCAGTCATCGGGAACTTCACCTGACTGGAATAGTTAATAGGACTGAGAAACAGCACCCTCATTTTCCCTGGGGCCAGACACTAGATTTTTGTCAATGTAGGTTTGGAAAATGATTGAGGAAAAGAAAGGCCCTCTTCCCCCTCTTGTTTATTGTCGCATGTAGTGTCGGTACACACAAAAGAGCAGGTCGCACTGCAATAACTCCTGAGCTTTTGAAACTTGTAGGATACCAACATACTGTATGTATGTGGAGTCTGAGGTCCTTAGTCTGTAGAAGAATGGAGGCTGAGTAAGGCTTAATCATGCTTATATTGAGGTGGGACTTGAAGGGCGAAGTAGTTTCTTTTTACAACCATGTGGTTGCTTCTTTATTGGATTTAATTTGTGGGAGCTGACCTGATATTACTCTTGAGTTTAAAATCTGCACTCAGAATGTTCTCTCAAAGTTTTTATTGAAGAAACACAATCCAGTTGCTACAAGAAACAACCAAATAATCAAGCCAAATACCACAGTTCAACAAATAAATCCAAATTAACCCTTTTGAAATGAAGCAGTGTAGCAGAAAGCTATGTGTCTATCAAAGTTAGCATTTTCCACCCCTACATGAGCAAAATGGCATTTGAATCCTAAGGACATAATTCCATCTCTTTTGTTGATCCATTAATCTGTCCATTTGTGGTTAAAAATGTGTTTTCACAGCTATCGGGTAAAAGCTCTGGGGAAAATTGGAAGCATCAGAAATTCATGGAAGCAACAAAGAAGCAGTCATAGGAGAAGCCTTTGTATGCTCAGTCGAGAACAAAAAGTACATAGACTTTGGGCCTTTTCAGTGTCCTGGATACAGTACATTTTCCTTGGTGAAAACAGGCTGGTTTTATTTTCCACTCTTCTCTCTAGGGGTATGCTTCAGAAATGGACAATCCCAATTTAGTACATCTGATTCCATCTGCACTCCAGAACAAGAAGGAAATTCTTTTTGGGAATCTCCCGGAAATCTACGAATTCCACAACAGGTACGTGGGAACTGGTGGTTGGCCTGCACCCTCGGGTGCTACTGTCATTTCTACTCCTTTATGCGGGGTGCTTTGTCATACTCACACATACACAGGCAGGAAAAGTCATCCTCACTTTGCCTCTGTGTGTCCTGTAAAACCCATGTGTGGTGGAGAACACCTCCAAGATCATCTATTATATCACCTTTTTTTTTTTTTTTTAATATTATATCTTTTTTTGCATTTACTAGTGATTTCCCCTGGCAATATCCATTTTGAGTGTTTCTCGGCATGAGTGTTCTACCAATTCTCTTGGTATACTGGTAGATGATGGCAGACTAAATCCTAATGTTCTTTCTCTGGCAAAACTGCCTGTGAAGAAGTTTTCTTAGTGTTCAGCGTATTTGTCTTATATTTCTGTTGTCACATCAGAAGATATGATATATTTGATAGCACTTCTTAAAGGATTTTTATCCTTTTCATGAGCATAAAGCTTTCTAGAAGCCTTGTCCACATTGTGGACAAGGTAATCTAGTGCCCATAGCTAAAGAATGCCAATTATGAATAATATTAATTTCTTTTTTATTCTCTTTCAAAACACAATGCTTAGGGCTACTTCTGTATATTTCCTGCTTTTCCTAGCCTTGATTAAGTAAAACTGGCTGTAGCCAAAGTGAGAATTTAGGAATTCTTTTGGATAATAATTGCTGTAAGATGTAACAAACAGTTGAACAAAATAAATTAAAACATCCCTCTTATGTAAATTTAAATGTTATGCCAGAGTAGTTGATACATAGTAGAAAAGTTCTTTTCCAGTTTATGTATTATTTTGAAAGAATGTGTCTTCCATTTGAAGAATGACATTCCCCTCCATTTGCAAGCCTGGTCTTTCTTTCCCTAAAGGCTTAGTTTATTGACCTCCATAGCAGAAGCCTTTGGACTACATGCCGTATTTTCACTGCTTGTTGATTAAGCTACTGCATCTGACAGAGCTTTTCTGTCGTTTCTAGCTGTTCTAAAAAATCCTCATAACTAAATGGGATGCAGGTGTTTGGGCTGCATATTGGAAACAAATCTTAACAGCCAGAGGAACCAGATGTATCAGATGCTTGTGAGCAAATGAAAACATGATACTATTGGTGATTCAGGCAATCAGCTGTGAATCACATCCCATTTTTCTAAAATATATATTTCCTTGTGTGTCAGAATTGTTACCTTCCCTGTTGAATCCTCTTACTACAAAAACGTAGGTTTAAAGCTGGATTTACACAGAAGCTAGCACACAGTGAGAGTGGGATGTTACATTACTGTTTGCTTTATTTCTCCCTCATAGGATTTTCCTTAAGGAGATAGAAAATTGCATTGAAAACCCTGAGCTTCTTGCCCGATGCTTTTTGAAAAGAGTAAGTAAATTCTTTTGCAGATTTGTTTTTCTGCAGATTGCAGAAAAGAATTTGCAGATTTGTATGAATATTTATGGTCTTTACGTATAGTACTTACAGATTTATTCCTGTCTTTTCACTCTGGTTGCTTTTGTGAATGAGGGAAACCCACATAAGCAGATATTCCCAAATTAAGCAACAGCTAACAAGTGTGTTTTCTGAAATCCAAACTTTTACCTGTTTACTGACAGGAAGAGATCTGTTACCAGTGTTTTACCAATGTATTTTAAGCCCTGGTTAAAAAAAGAAATAATCCAAATGTTTAATGTGCTTTTCATATCAGACAAATATATACCTGCAGTCTAATGTATCCCAGACACCACCCTACTGTAAATAAGCAGAGAATGGTGTCACAGCAGATTGCTCTGAGTGCAGATACTACATCCTGTTCCTGTCTTATCATATCTCTCTTTTACTCTGCACCAATCAGGAGAGTTACTCCCCTAGAACTGGTACAGCAGTCTACCACCTTCCTTGCATGGTGAAACCCCACCAGCTCCATAAGACACTGTGAGGTCAATTCCTTTACGTGTTCACATGGTTCAACAACCAAACATGATTCTCCCCACTTGTATGAAGTGGTTAGGGTTAGTTTTTTTTTTTAAAAGTAGAGTGAGCTCTGTTTATGGGAAAGCCCAAAGCCAACAGGCAGTGGTGGTTTTGGTCATATCTATGTGATGTCTTCATTTTCTGTGACTTTCAGTACCTAAGTTCTGCAGTTTTCTCCTCCAAGAGCTCCCAGTCATGTCCCTCCCCCTCCATCCTCCCCGGTTAGGGACTGTTAGTTCTGTTTCCTGCACTCATTTTATAGCACGTATATAGTTTAGATAGCACTCATTCAGATGCCCCACTAGTAAGGGGGGGGGAGTTTTGGTGGGTTGCTACCATTTTCATAGTCTGACAAACTGCTTGAATAAGAGTGTTTTACATGGGAGATGGAAAAGGCATGAGAAACGGGAAAATCTGTCCTCTTCCCTATAGTCAAAAGTGCCTCCTGCTTCTACTCTATACTACATCTAGAATTTGCTGCTTTTCCAGAGTACGTGTTAAACCTTTTTTTAACAAGGTGCTGTATGAAATACAAATTTGGATGAAACATGCACACCTTGTTTGTCAGAGGTGTTGAGCGCTGCTGTATCACTAAGATTTCAATGGGAATTATGAACATGTGATGCTTCCAAAGGGTATGCCCCCAATTTACAAACAAGCTGGGCTGAACAGCATCATATTTGAGTGCGGAAGGAGCTGGCAGGTGAGCTCACCAAGCCACTTTCCATCCTTTACCAGCAGTCCTAGTCTATTGGGAAGGTTCCAGAGGATTGGAGGTTGGCCAACATGATGCCTCTCTGCAAAAAGAGCAGGAAGGAAGACCCCAGAAGCTACAGGCCTGTCAGCCTGACCTCGGTGCCAGGGGAAAGTCATGGAGCAGATCATCCTAAATGAGATCACAGAGCACATGTGGGAAAATGGGGGTATCAGGCCCAATCAGCATGAGTTCTTGAAGGACAGGTCCTGCTTGACCAACCTGATCTGCTTCTATGACAAGATGACCTAGCTGGTTGATGGGGGAAAGGCTGTAGATGCTATCTATTTGGACTTTAGTAAAGCATTTGGCACTGTCTCCCACAGCATTCTTCTGGAGAAACTGGCTGCTCATGGCTTGGATGGGTGTATTCTTTGCTGGGTTAAAAACTGACTGGATGACAGAGCCCAAAGAGTGGTGGTAAATGGCGTCACATCTAGTTGGTGACCAGTCACTAGTGGTGTCCCTCAGGGCTCGGTATTAGGGCCAGTGTTGTTTAGCATCTTCATTGATGATCTGGATGAGGGGCTTGAGTGCACCCTCAGTAAATTTGCAGATGACACCAAGTTGGGTGGGAGTGTTGATCTGCTGGAAGGTAGGAAGGCTCTGCAAAGGGATCTGGGCAGGCTGAATTGATGGGCTGTGGCCAATGCTATGAGGTTCAACAAGGTAAAGTACTGAGTCCTGCCCCTGGGTCACAACAACCCCATGCAATGCTACAGGCTTGGGGAAGAGTGGCTGGAAAGCTGCTTGGCAGAAAAGGACCTTGGGGTGCTGACTGATGGCTGAACATGAGCCAGCTTATGCCCAGACAGGCAAGAAGGCCAATGACATCCTGGACTGTGTCAGAAATAGTGTGGCCAGCAGGGCCAGGAAAATGAACATCCCCTTGTACTTGGCACTGATGAGGCTGCACCTCGTTCAGTTCTGGGCCCCTCACTACAAGAGAGACATTGAGGTGTTGGAGCAGGTCCAGAGAAGGGCAATAGAGCTGGTGAAGGGTCTGGAGCACAAGTTGTATGAGGAGCAGCCGAGGGAACAGGGGCTGTTTAGTCTGGAGAAGAGAAGGTTCAGGGCGAAACATATCACTCCCCCCAACTACCTGAAAGGAGGATGGAGAGAGGAGGTGGCTGGTCTCTTTTCCCAAGTAATAAGTGATAGGACAGGAGGTAGCGGCCTCAAGCTGCATCAGGGAAGGTTTAGGTTGGATATTAGCAAAAATTTCTTCACCAAAAGGGTCATCAGGCATTGGAACAGGCTGCCCAGGGAAGTGGTCGAATCACTGTTCCTGGAAGTGTTCAAAATCCGTGTAGACGAGGCCCTTAGTGACATGGTTTAGTGGTGGACTTGGCAGTACTGGGGTAACAGTTGGACTTGATGATCTTAAAGGTCTTTTCCAACCTAGCTGATTCTGTGATTCTGTATGAGTGTAAATGTGATTATAAGTCCACTGAATTATTTTCTGTATAACAGCAAAGCATTTAGAGCTTGAGTAAATGACACTACTAAGCAATATGTTGTTACCCTAAGGTCCAGATGCTGAGCAGGAAAATACTGTGGTGAAGTCATACAAAACAGGGTAAACAGTCTTTGAAGAAGACCTTTGAAATCCAGGAAGCATAAAATAGTGTATATGTTGCAAATATACCTGGATTTGGAGATAAAGAGAAATTCTTGACACTGAACTGATCATGTAATTCTGTGCGAAGTTCAAATTCTGTGTTTAAATACTGTAGGTTATGTCTCTCGCTGTAAAAACAGCTATTGAGCCCAACTCTCCTCACTATTCTACCAGTATAAAAACATTACTAAAGCTATGGTCCAGGTGTGAAGTCAAAGAAAATTGGTCCCTCTATAACCTTTGCTTATCAGTTTTTATGGCCTAGTCAAAGAACACTAAATGTATTGAATAAGAAGTTAAATTATGCATTTGCTTTCTTCCCATGTCAAATTTCACACTATGAAAGCAAAAGCCTCTCTTGAGATGTCTCTGCTCACACAGTAGCACCTTTGATTCAAGAACTTGCCCTTATGTTCTGTTTTAAGAAGAAGCCACATAAAGTCCAGCAATTTGTTGTTTCTGTTGGATTGCCCTTAGGAGGCACAAACAAAAGTCTGGTTGTGTATTTGTGTTCCCCATGATTTGGCAGGTTTTTATGTCTTCCTGCTGCTCAGAGGCTTCTGGCTTGCCCTGTGAGTTATGACTGTGCTTGCTTTGGCATGGGAGGAAACTGAAACGGCTGCTGTTAGAGCTGATGCCGAATTCTGGGAGGAAACTTGCATTGTTGCAGATTCACTTCTCCATTGCCCTTTCTTTGTAAGGGTGTAACCATCCTGCCACAACATCGTGGTGGGCTTTCAATAAGGAACAGACTGATTTTTAGATTCATACTTGAAGAATGTTACCCTGTCTGACCACACTGGGACTTTTCAGCCCTGATTCCAGAGCTGCTTGAAAGCATCTGAGAGCTGCAGCTGGGACACCCTGGTGCCTGAGTCTTGCTCTCTGTGGCAAGGACTGCACAGATGCCCAAAGAGAGGTGAGATGTATACTGAATGCTTTGCAGGATGGGTCTGCTAGTGCTTTTATGGGCAACAAGAAGGACACTCTGAGCTGATGCGCTAAACACAGGGCTGGAAAGCAGGAAAATTTACCAAACCAAGGCAAGAATGCCCAGGAAGAAACAAAAGGTGTGTCAGACTGCTTACCAACGTGCTGGGTGAGATGCCAGGCAGAGGTGACTGTGGATTACCACTGTTTACTTATTGTTAACCTTGGGAAGAGAGAATAATATAATAAGATCCAGCAGTTGGGGCATTTGGTTGTTCAGGGAGAAAGAAGCTTTTAGAAAAGGAAGCTATCTGTGAAAGGACTGTAGCAGCTGACCAGAAACCTGCGAGTTGGATTCAAAGGACTAAATCCTAATCTAAAGCAAAATTTATTCTTAAATCAGCAGTCAAAAAGATAATTGGAACTGTGCATATATGCCATGTGTGTGAAAGCTTACAAAGATCCAGGATACAAATCACTGTGGAAAGAAAAAGCATTCCGAGAGAGATGAGCATGGTGTAAAAGTACCACCAAGAAGTCAGAACATCTGGGTATGAAAATAGAGATGTGTGGAACACGTAAGACTGGGATTTGAGTAATTGGGCAATTAATTATTTCTTGGCATTTGAGAGTCTGATCCTAGCAATTTCATCAGGAATTTCCTATTCCTTACACTGTTACAAAATTTAAAGCTGCATTTAAAGATATAAGTATCTGCCTGAGCAGGTGTCACTGGTTTAGGCAGCAGTAGAAGATTGCATTGGCATAGGGTGGTTCCACTATAACAAATTACTGGTAAATTGTTGATCATTATACCTTTTCTTTAAATGTAAATTGGTACTTTTCTCTTACGCCTGCTGGTGATCTTGACTGTTGCTGTCTCTATTGCTCTTGCCCAGTCCTATTAGGTTTCTGTGGGCCAGGAGTAAATTGTAATGCTTGATTACACTTTGTTACTACTTTTACATCTGTGTGTTTTACCTCCTGCTAACTTCCTTCCAAGGCAACATGTACAAGCAGATCTATTTTTGTGGAGAAAATTCTGTGCTTGTTTTGAAATAGCTCCATTAATACTCTATTGAGTCGAAACAAAGCTTTTTGTATTGTGTAATCCTTAACACAGCAAGGTGTTGCATGGCATAGCTCTGCTTTCACATCCAGTTCATCAGGGTGATGCCAGTATAGGTCTGTAGAGGAAGGCAGCAGCAATACTGATTTCTTCTTGTAACTCTGTACAAAAGAAAATGCTTTCCCTCCACCAATATTGTACAGGCACTGTCTAGTGGGCTGAAAGCAGAGAGGCAAGCGCCAGGAATTCCTGAGATTTATTTTTAGTGCTGTCTGATTCACTGAGATCATGTCCACCAGGATAGGTGCTGACAAAGATGGGAAGCTCCCAGTTGGTCAGACACAGCCAGCCCTGCTTTGGAATCTCTATGGCACTGCTCCATGGCTGTATGGCTGCAGGGCTTCTGTGCTGACGGAGTGCAGTCAGTGAGCAGAGAACCTGGCTCAGGAACACCTGCCTGTCTGTCTGCACCCACCCATAGGGCCTGGGGAGCTCAAGATACGCCTCTCAGGGCTTTTATAGACGTTCCCTTTTTTTCTTTTTTTCCCACTGAAGTCAGTGAGATTTTTGCCATGGACTTGAGAGCACTTGGAGTGTATTCATAGGTAAACAGAGGTCAAGTGAATCCACCCACTTCTAGTTTGGACAGGACAGAGTTTAAGTACTTCTCCCTGCCTGGCCTGGTACATCCACAAGACAAACTTGTTACTTTTTAATTCAATCTTGTACTATTGAGAGCCAACACTCTTTTCAAAGTGTTTTGAACATGTAAACCTTAGCTGAGTGGTGAGTGTTGTTAGCAATTACCAGTCTATGCCAGAATTGTTAACAAAATTTACATTTCTAATGCTTCTTGTTTGTTTGTTTGTTTTCAAACCATCTAGTCCCTTCCCTGGAAGATAACAGTTTTGCAATTATATGATATGTCTTCCAGTCTGTAGTCTCCTTGCTTTGTGCAAAAAGCGAGAAAAGTCTTGTTTTCAGGTGTATTAAACTTTACAGGAGTAAAAAGCAAGTTTGGTAGCTTCAGTAGATTTTTACATACAGAGTTATCCACATGTATTAATTACTTCATGTATTAGGATGGAAGGTAAAAAAAAGTGAGACTCAAGGCAGATGCTCTATGGATTCTTTTTTCTTACCTGACTTTTAAACTCTCCTTTTCTTGCAGAAAGAGGACCTCCAAATATATGAAAAATACTGTCAGAACAAGCCAAGGTCCGAAGCTCTCTGGAGACAATGTGGAGATAGCATCTTTTTTCAGGTGGAGTTTCATTGCAGACTAGCAGTGCAAGACCATCAAAGCTTGTTTTCCTTCTGTATCTCTTCTTTCTTTAGAAAACTTAGAGCAATAAACAGACTTTTCTGCACCCTTCTTATTCTGATGGCAAGTGCTCAGTATGTGTGAAGGTGCTCTCTACAAGAGACGAGGTAGGCAGAATAGTAGGTAGATTTCCTGGACAGGAGCCTGACTCTTCAGGCTATACCCAAACCAAGGAACTGCTGGCTTCTTTGCAAACCCCAGATAATTGCAAGCTTCGAAACAGTGCATACCGATTTCGACATTAAATTGAATCTACACATTAGCTCTTGTTTAGATCCATTTGCACTGTGGCATAGGTAACCTAGAAACTCCTATGAAGATGGAACAAATTTATCTTTCAATTAATTCACAGACATATCTTCAAATTACAAAATGATAATAATCTCGGTGTCTTGCCTGTGTTTCAAGAAACAATTGTATTTTTCTTCCCTGTTGTCTCTTACAGGAATGTCAGCGTAAATTGGATCATAAGCTCTCTCTAGATGCTTATCTCTTAAAGCCAGTCCAGAGAATCACCAAGTACCAGTTGCTGTTAAAGGTAAGTTCTCCATGAGAGTGCTAGGAATTCCAATGCATAGCTGGTTTTACTTACAGAATTGCATATCAGCAATGTTTTCTGAAGGACTTCCTGGAAATAAATACTCTTTCACTTCTTCAACAAATACTTTGTAATGCCAAGTTGTAAAATGGTAACAGCCAAAGAAAGGACTTCTGTTTCAGAATAAGAACTGCTATTACTTAGAGTACTTATATCCTAAGCAATAGCAGTGTATTATTATGTATTTATGTATTGCTATATATACATAAAGTAAGATATTTTATATAGTATTTTCTTTACCTATTTATTATTTATCTTTAAACAGAAATTGAATTTGGTTTTACTGGATTAGTATATGGTTTTACAGTTTGAAAACAGGAACTGATGCATTAAATCCTGTCTCTGACATCTGTCCATGTTTAACAAAACTCAGCTCTCTGAACCTGATATTTTACATGATTGTAGCCCAAACCTTTCAGAAGAAGCCCTACCCTGTTCTTCTGTTTTAAAGACCCAGCTAGGAACAAATAGCCTGTAACTTTTCCACAGGATAAATATGTGAACTTCCGTCTTGATTTGGTTGTAACTGTGAGTGGTCCATGCTTGAAATTTTGGTCTGAACTGGGCAACAGGAAATACATGCTCTCAAACCAATAACATGTTTTGGAGATGGTGGCTTAAATTTCTGTCTTCCTCAGTTCTTCAAAATAATATTTGTTGACTTTCCTTATGGGAAGGTCATGAAGGTGAGTTACAGGCAGTTCTCAAGCCTCTGGACTTAATGTAGTGTTGTGTATTGTCATGAAATTTAGCATGAAATCCGCAGTGAAAATATTAGGCTGCAATTTTATTTGCTAATAGCTAGTAACTACCATGGCACTGGTCAAATTGTGTCAGTTTAAGCCACGTGAGGATCTGGCTGGCCATTCACTTGTGCAGTATTTCTGTGACCTGCTTATTGACTTTACACAAAACTGTACAATCCAAATGTTGAAAAAGGATATTAACAAGGATGCAACTTCTTTGATATCAGTAGATTTACATCAGTGTAATCCAGAAGTAAATTTGTCTCATTTCTTGAAACTCTTCTGTGACAAGGGAGAAAATGTCAAGGTCTTTAGAAGAGCAAGAGTAAATCAGATTCTACTTTTAATTTGAAATACGACTGTAAATAAAACCAAGATTAGATCAAGGAGTAAAATTCCGAGGCAAAGCAGGTTGCAGCTATTGGGGTTGAGGCTGGTCAGACCAGTTTTGTACTTAGCAACAGCACACTGGCACAGACATTTACTTTGTCAGGGATTATGAAGTCTATGAAGATGGTGCACTCTTTCCCTGGCAGCAGGAGCATTTAAAAGTGTGGGAAAATGGGAGTCTGAAAATGGTAACAAGTGCTTAAGAAGCTGTGTGACTTGAGCGATGGGCAAATTCTGAGTCATGATTATTGCAAACACTCTGGTTTCAACAAGTTTAACTAATATTGTAAAGCAGCATGCCCACTATACAGAGAGCAGGGATCCATCCTCATCCTAGAAATTGTGCAACAGGTGCTATAGGAATGCATCATGCTTGTACCTTCTAAGCCCTGGTCACCCAAGCACTTGAGGAGAGACTGTTGCAGTTTGGGGTTTGCAAGAACTACCTTTTTGCAGCCCTGTTTTATGGGAACATAAGTGCCTCAACTTTTGGATTAAATTATTTCCAAACTCAAAATGTGACTGAAAATAATATGGCTGAATGAAAACCATGTCAATGGCCTCCCTGATGAAGGGGTCTCATTCTTACTATAATAAAGATTATTAAAGTTTGTAGAGTCTTGATTCATTCCTAGGTATATTTCTGGAGCATAGTTTCTGTTTACATTGTAGTCAGCATAAGGAAACAAAATGAAACTCACTATTATTAGGTGCTATTATTACAAGAATTAGTTTCTTCATGGCTTGCATTTCTGAAGTGAAAACTGTATCCAGCCAAACACTTCTTTCATTCCACTGGTAGATATATAGGGCAGGATGAGTAAATAATGATGAATAAAGTGGTTATTTGATTATGAATTACAGAACCATTGTCTCATTAACAACCAATAAACTTATTATTTCAGCTGAACAATGGATGCAGATTCCAAGCATGAAAATCACAGGTCACTATATATGATTAGTTATCTTAATAGTTTTGGTTGCAGTCATCTTACTTTTTCTGTTTTGGTTGCAATCATATTTTTCTGTTTAATGGTAGGAATCCTGACTAGCTTTGGTTCAAATTCTATGGTGTAGTCTTGGGATCTTCCAGATGCTTTGAGACTCATGTTTTCCAAAGACTGTGCAAAACATATGTGGGTTTATATCTGTTAACCTTTTCTTCCCTGGATGCTTTTAGCAAAGATACAGAGTTTGATTCTGATCTCGAGTGGATACTCATTGGCAGTAACTGCTTTCTATACAATACAGTGGGGAAAAAATGATCTGTGTATCTGAATCAGCAGGGCTCCTCTGTAGGCAGAAGAGCAAGAGGCAAGGCAGTTAATTTCATTTAAAATGAAGATTTTAGTGTCTTTCAGGATTTACATGGGACATAGCCATTGGTTACAGGAAGATAGTTAAATCCTGAGCTAGGATAGAACTTTTCAAGCAAAAGACACATATAGCAATAAGAAAAGTCATCTTTGTAAGGAACTGTAACGGACTATGTGAGTAGTTCACCCTAAATATTTGGAACTCTAAGTAGAATCTCTGTGTATGAATGGATTACAGAAATTGAGCCCTCAGAAGGTGTTGTTTCTTTCTTTGCTTTGCACACATGCTTCTTAACTTGTCCAGAACTTTATCTCTTGTTCTTTGTGCAAAAGTTGGAAGATGGAATAATTCACCATATTTGAAGCAGAATATAATGTTTGATGAATTTTTGCTAGAGGTCAGCATTGTTCTTCAAAATTACTAGCTCTCAGAAAAAGCTTTCAAATTTGCAGACACAGATCTGTAGACTGTGGAGGTAGAGAATAAGAGGTGGGAAAGAGTTATAGTAATTTGGCCTATTTCTTCTCAAAAAAAAAAAAAAAATTCACAGCTGAAAAACCTGTCTTATAGATTAAAGAAGTCTCATTTAATTTAGGAAGAGAGATTTGTGAGAAGATTTGACCATAAGTCTACAAGCATCTACACAAGAAGTGACTTCTTCCCATGCAGAATTTCTTAATCTGACAGGAGTTAGCTAAAACCTGATTAGTGGAATGTCAAATATGCCAAATTCAGACTAGAAATTAATTTATATTTTTCACAGCGATAATAAGTACCATGTGGAACAAATTGCCAAGGGAAATAATGAATTCTCTAGCACCTGAAACCATTGAGTTTATTCTCTAGCAGATGTGGAGTAAAAAAAAACCTGAATGTAATTCTGTGACATCAAAAAAATGCATTGTAAATATGTCAGAATAGTCTTGTATCATCTTAAATGAACCTGTAAAACTTGAAAATGTCCAAAAGGTCAAAATGTATGTCCTCAGTGATAATCCTGGTGAATGCCCTGGGGTTTTTTTGGTGTTTTGTTTGTTTGGTTTTCCTATAGTTCTGCTACTTGTCTAGGCAGCACAAATTTCAATTGTCATATGGTGGCACCTGGTATAAGAAGTTTTCAAGTAGTTTTCATATCTTTTTCTAATCAGGAAATGCTGAAATGCAGCAAGAATTCAGAGGGTACTGCTGAATTGGAAGAAGCCCTGGCCACGATGCTTGATATCATCAAATCAGTAAATGACTCCATGCACCAGATAGCAATCACAGGATATGAGGTACTGTTTGCTGTTGCTCTTACTCTGATCTTGACCCATCCAATGTTGCTTTCATTACTAATCATGCTGTGCCATGGTTAGTACACTTTGCAGGAGCACTGCCACTCAGTGATCAAAAATACATGTCAGCATACCTTTCATATGGAGGTGGGGGTGGTAATGTGGGGAGGAAGTGGGACAAATGCAGCCCTTTTGAGTAATCACACCCAAAACTCATTTGTAGGTGAGAGGTAGCAAGTGTGACAGACGTAACTTAAGAAATTTGCTGAAACTTTGTGACCCCTATGCAACTCAAGTGTTCCCAAATCTTTTGCACTTAGGGACGAAAATTTGGCTTCCATTTAAATGGGGTAATAGAATCCATCCCCAATGACTGGCAAACTCATTATCTGAAACATAACAACCATACAAATCAAAGGCCCACAAATGTATATATCTCTCTGCTGAAGCTCCAGTGAAGTCGTATGACTCAAGAACTGGTGTTGCCCATATGAAATGAGCCCTTAAGTGAGAAGTGGAAGTGGAAGCATGCCTGGTGAAATCAGCCCTGAGGGTGATGTGGTTGCCCATTCTGAAACAGCTGCAGGGCGAAAATGTCAAGGAGAAACAATGTACTGAGAAGCTGGGTTCAAGGAATTATTAGATCAGAGTAACAAGACTTAGGCTGGACACCAGAAAGACAGTATTTTGTGCAGAATGTGACTTCCTGAGAAAGTGCTGGGGTCTATACTGACTGACTGGGTGGGAGGAGTTTTGCAGGATAGAGTGGCTTGACACAATCATAGAATGGTTTGGTTTGGAAGGGACCTTAAAAGCTCATCTAGTTCCAACCCCCTTGCCACAGGTAGGGACACTTTCCACCACACTAGGTTGCTCAAAGCCCTAGCCAGCCTGGCCTAGGCATGGGGCAGCCACAAGTTCTCTGGGCAACCTGTGCCAGTGCTTCACCCCGTCATTGTGAAGAATTTTTCCTAATATCTAACCTAAATCTACCCTTTTTCAGTTTACTACGTGCCCTTGTAAAAAGTCCCTCTCCAGCTTTCTTGTAGGCCTCCTTTAGGTACTGGAAGGCTGCTCTAATGTTCTCCTGGAACCTTCTCCAGGCTGAACAAGCCCAGTTCTTTCAGCCTGTCTCCATAGGAGAGGTGCTCCAGCTCTCTGATCATCTTCATGGCCCTCAACTGGACTCTCTCCAACAACTCCACATCCTTCTTATGTTGGGGGTCCCAGAGTTGAACACAGTATTCCAGATGGGGTCTTAAGAGAGTGGAGTAGAGAGGGAGAATCACCTCCCTTGACCTGCTGGTCACACTCCTTTTGATGCAGCCCAGCATTTGTGGGCTGCGAGTGCACACTGCCAGCTCACGTTGAGCTTCTCATCAATCAACACCCTAAGTCCTTCTCACCAGGGATGCTCTCAATCCAGTCTCCACCCAGCCTGTATTTGTGCTTGGGATTGCCCTGACCCAGCTGTAGGACCTTGCACTTGGCCTTGCTGAACTTGGTGAGGTTCACACAGGCCCACCTCTCCAGCCTGTCAAGGTTCCTCTGGATGGCATCTCTTCCCTCCAGCGTGTTGACCGCACCACACAGCTTGGTGTCGTCAGCAAACTGCTTAGGGTGCACTCAATCCCATTGTCCATGTTGCTGAGAAAGATGTTAACAAGGCCAGTCCCAATACCAACTCCTGAGGAATGCCAGTTGTCACTGGTCTCCACTTGGACATCGAGCTGTTGACTGCAACTCTTTGAGTGCAACCATTCAACCAATTCCTTATCCCCTGAGTGATCCATCCATCAAATCCATGCCTCTCCAGTTTAGAGACAAGGATGTGGGACAGTGTCAATTGCCTCGCAGAAGTCCGGGTAGATGATATCAGTCGCTCTTCCCTTATTCACCAGTGTTGTGGCCCCATCATATAAGGCCACCAAATTTTCAGGCACAGTTTGCCCTTAGTGAAGCCATGTTGGCTGTTACCAATCATCTCCTTATTTTCCATGTGTCTTAACATAGTTTCCAGGAGGATCTGCTTCATGACTGGTCTGTAGTTCCTCAGGTCTGCCTTTTTTCCCTTTTTAAAATTGAGTGTTTTCCCTTGTGTTTGCCCATTCCTTACTTTCAAGTCTCAGACTGGTTTTGTACTTCAATAGAGCATTCCTGTCCCTAGCAAATTCAAAAGTAGAAAGTTTTTAGCTTCTACTTTAAATTTATCAGCCTTCTATGAAATGCCAGATAGTAGCTCCAAGGACTGGATTTTTGCTTCTGCTTTGTTAGCTGAACTTAAAGACATGACTAACTGGAACATGGCTGCTGCATAGCCCAATGCTGACAGCATTCCTGAGATGCTTTGTTACATGATATTAAATGAGGTAAAAGTGTGAAAGAGGATGAACCTGATAATTTCTTCTCCCTGTTCCACCTGTCCCAGAAGCTCAGCTGGCATGCCAAATAAACACCTCCCATAGCTCATGAAACCACACCACATCTTCTGGAGTCTTTCCCACACAAGCATGATAGAAATACTTGCCTAGAACACCTTTCAGAGAAGGATATTATGCCAGCAGAAAAGCAGGTTTTGTGGCAGCAGATGAATGCTCCTAATTGCATAGGATATTCTGCTTCTTGGAGCTGTGCACATGCCGACTTGAGCTGAACTCTCATGTAAGAAATTACAATTTGGGGTTGGTTTTTTGGGTTTTAAATTTTATTTTAGTTTTGGGCAAAGCCATAAAAAAGTAAAGTTTAAAGAGCAGAAGTTTTAGAGATGTTTCCTATGATCCTAACCCTTGTATACAATCTGGTCTGGGTAGTGTGTTTATGAGTTATGCAGCACTCAAGCCATCCATATATATCTCTCATCTTCCATAAACATGAGATAGAGTGTTTTGTTCTAACAGGGAATAATTTTATTTGAGATAGTGATCAAATTCTTGATTTTGAATGAACTTCAAATTTAGGACAAAATATTGCTGTCCACTAGCACAAGTTACCAGAAACAATGTACTCCTCTCTGCTGCCCATGCTGAAGAAGAGCCCAAGGCTTGTAGGCTGATATTCGAAGTCTTTTGTGGGATTGCTGCAGACTGCCATCCCTACCCATCTTCTTTCACTTTGCAATGGTAGCCTCCCACTTCACTTACTGTAATCCTAATCCCAGATTGAAGAAGAGACAGACCTATCACAGGAGTTGAACTGAGCTTCTGGAACTCAGTGCTATGTTGAACAGTGCTTGGAGTGACAGGAGCCTCTCAGCCTTGTCAGAACTATGTCGAAAATATGTTTGTTTGTTTGTTTGTTTAGCTTTACATCTTTCGAATATGCTTTTCACAGGCTTTTTTCACAGGCTTGCAGATTACACCCACATACACATATAAATACAAACACAGAGTCCTGTGTGCACAAATCAAAAAATCCAACTCTTTTTTTTTTTTCATTAGAGATGAGAGACTGATATAGAAATTACTGAGTTGTTTTGAATGCTTTTGAGAGTCTAATAATACCCTGATATGGAGTGGAAAAGTACCTAATCAAACCCTGGTTTTACAGTTGGATCTCCAGAGGATGGGGAGTGAGAGGGAGAACAGGTTGCAATGCTTAGTTTAAGAAATCAGACTTTCCCACTTGGAGCCAAAATCTTCACCCTATAATCAACAGAATGTACAAATGTTGAAAATAAGTGTTTTAATAATGCACTGAATTTATTCCCTCAATTTACTATACAAAGCATTCCTAGAAAAACTTGCTGCTAGGATAATTATGTTTGTCATTATTTGATGAAGCTAATTGCCATAAGGATGTTGCCATGCCTTCTATTCACACATTGCTACACTCTTTAGTACAGAACCATGCTACAAATGTTAGTGCTGGTGGTATCTGAGACAAATATTTATATCAGTTGAAGTATTTAATCACCAGTCGTCCTTAGACAAGGGCTTTAACTTACAGAGGTCTGGTTCCTGCTTAATTTCACTCTCCCTCAGGTATTTTTATGGCTCCTTGGTACATTTACTCCCTATTTGCACAAAGCTGTGCAGCACTGCATGGTTTGCAGATGTGAGCTGAGAAATTACTGACAAAGCTTCTAAAGAAATTTGAGGGAATTACACACCTACTTACCTCTAGGCACCGATCTGTGTCTTGAGACATCTAAGCATCCATCTTTCAAGGTTTTGCCCAGGGATAGAAGCAGCTCATAGCATAGCAAAAAGTGAACCTAGATCTTTCAGAGCCAAGCCCATTGCTTGGATATCTGGACTGCACTGGGCCTTGATACTATCTTGGAGTCATGAGTCTTGAAACTCAGTTCTTGTCATAAGGTGCTTCCTCTGAGGTCATCAGATCAGACAGCCTGTAGTGTCAGATCCAAAGAGGTCTCGAGACAGACCTTAGACACTAATTATGAGTGGGGAATTATGGACATGGAAAGCAATAGGTTAGTAGTTATATGAAGAAACCACACAGGTTTAGCAAGGAGACAAGCAGCTGGGATTTCAGCTGTAACATGTCCACTGTGCAACACATGGGATGCCTAGGCACACATCTCTGCCTGGAAGCTTAAGCACCACTGGGAGGAAACCTGCGCCTGGGATTGCCCTAGTTTAAATGTGATATAGGCTCTCTCTTTTCCTTGGTTGCTAGGGTGATGTTAGTGAGCTTGGGAAGCTGTTGATGCAAGGTTCCTTCAATGTGTGGACTGACCACAAGAAGGGACACAACAAGGTGAAGGACTTGGCTAGATTCAAACCGATGCAGAGACACCTCTTCCTCTATACAAAGATGCTACTTTTCTGCAAGAAACGGGAGGAGAACACAGATGGCCATGAGAAGACAGCTTCATACAGCTTCAAAAATTCATTAAAGGTAATAAATGTGGTAATGGTGGGGGAGAGAAACAAATCTGGTGTTCTCACAGCACAGGGATGTTTACCTGTGGAGACTGAAGAAGGTATACATCTGGAGTTATCTTACACCCCTGAGTAAATGAAAGCTCCCATTTAGTTTTGCTCTGGAGACAAACCCAGCCATATGTCCTGCAACTCCAGATGTGAACCTTGATTTTGCAATTTGATACAAATGGGCATCTTGCCCAGTGTCGTGTAAAGAGAAGCAAGGGACCCGCATCTCTCATTGTTCTTCCTATAAGTATCCTCCAAGTTCATTGCAAGTTTTGCTGTTGACATCAGTTGAAAAGATATATTCTGTGACAATAATAGCTGCAGATGAATCACAGTGCAGTAGAATTGCCCTTTTATTTGCAAGAGTGACATTTCTAGATATGAATCGGGACATTTTCTGTAAAGATGGGATTCATAAACAGGCCAAATTTTCTCTTTAAGCACATTGGTGTGGCACTTGTGACTTCAGACAACTAACATGGGTCATTGAGAGTAGTGCTGCAAACGTATTACGGGATAACCAGACAAGAATTGTAATAGAACCTGGTTCAAGGAGCAAACCAATTCATATAAATGTTTGAAGTGTCTTTCTGAGGAGATAGCAGGAATGATGACATAATCAAAGCTATTTAAATCTTCACATCCAATGCTGAGGCAAATCAAAACAAGGGGAATGAACAAATTAGGAAGAAGCTGGGAAGCTGGTAAGTGTAGTAGCAGCAAGAATTCAAAATTGTGGTTAAGAATCTATTGTTTAAGAAATCTAGAATTATTTTCTTCAGTTCCTTGTTCGTCTTGCCTAGTTAGGCACTTAGCTCCTTGGTCCCCTCTTTTTTTAATTTTCCTGAAATGGTATTGAATTTTTCATGTTGTCTGGATTTGCAGACGAGTTGTTAAATCTCACAAAGCCCTGTTCCATCCCTTGTCCTCTCCCACCTCAACAGGTCACTGTAGTATAGGTGGACAGAAGCCAGGATAGGGTTGAAAACTGACTCACAGTTCAAGAAAAACAAAGCAAAGAAGGTAAAGTAGTGATCAGACATTAGCTTGTGTTACTTTTGAGCACTTAATTTTTTTTTCCTATAACAATCAAAAACATGAATGATAAATTAGATGTTGAGAAATAACATGTTCTGAATTTTACTTTTACTGACTCCCTAAGGTGCAGAAGGGAATGCAGCCTTTTAAAAATGCTTCTCAGAGAATAAA
This sequence comes from Strigops habroptila, assembly GCF_004027225.2. Lineage (NCBI taxonomy): Eukaryota > Metazoa > Chordata > Aves > Psittaciformes > Psittacidae > Strigops > Strigops habroptila. Next base: position 34,398,618 of record NC_044284.2, on the reverse strand, counting down.
GAGTTTAAAGACTATTGACATTTTCCAGATTCCAGCTGCTTCTTTACTATTTTGAAACAGATGAGCACGGTGGGCATTACAGAAAATGTAAAAGGGGATAACAAGAAGTTTGAGATCTGGTATAATGGCAGAGAAGAAGTCTACATAATTCAGGTAATGACAATCCTTTTTCATCCAAGGACTATACTTCCTTTCGGTTGAATTGTTTTTAAGAAAGTTTTCAATTTCATGACTTTCACTGTACTGTACACTCAAGAAATGGTAGCCATTGGAAGTCTCATTGTTGTGTTGGCACTGAAATCATCCATTTATCTGATTTTAAATTGTGAAAATGGTTGTGATTTGGGGTAGAAGAGGAAAAAAAGTGGAAAATTACTTGGAACACTAGACAGAAAAGCAAGGACAGGATTTTAGATTCATGGTAACTTTTCTGTGTCTTCTGCTTTGCTCAAAGCTGGGCACAGTGTTCCACTCCTTGTGAAAATTGAGAGCAAATGTAGTTCAGGGCAGCCAGGTGATTGGCAGCATGCTTTAACTAGATCTGCTTTGCCTTTTCCTCTTGTGTTCTCAGGCATCTTCTGTTGAGCTGAAAAACACCTGGATTTCAGAGATTCGCAAAGTCCTGACAGGACAACTGGAAGCATGTAGAGGTAGGACAGAGAGAGTGAGATTTGGTAGTGTTGCCTTCCTTCTGTAGCTGTGTTTGACAACATGGAGCTGGAATATGTTACTGTGCTGTCCAGTATCACTAGGGAAATCAGATCTATGTGAGGATCAGTTGGGTGGTTGCAGCATTACTGGCATTGAAACTCTTGTCCTAATCAAAGAAAATGTGTTAGAACTTCAGAAATGGCATGAATTATGATTCCATTCAGTTAGTCTGAGGAACATGATGTTCCTCTGTTCTTCTCAAGTTGCAACCCTAGAACATCCGTTTACATCAGCATGTGAAATGGGGTCCCAGTACTCACTCTGTGCCTTCTCACGAGACCTGGCACAAAAGATCTCCTTCTACATACATGGCCGGATACAGCAACTGTTCCTCTCCGTGCCATTGTTTGTTTTGCTTTGTTGGGTGTTTTTACTTTAAATCTAGTCACCCACTTATGTTTTAAACGTCAGTCAGTTATCCCATCTTTTTGTCTACGTGACCTCCCTGTAAAACATGATTAATTACATCTCCCTCTCTCATAGAGATGTCACTATTAAGGTGATTTGTGATGTGCTCAACACAAGTGATTTTAGCCTCATAAATACCTAAAATAATGACACCTTTTTTTTTTGTTTAGTTTTTTTTTGGGGTTTTTTTTTTTTTTTTTTGTAAGATATTGAATTCAAGACAGACAAAATTCAGTTAGGTTATTCCAGGTAGTAAGAGAACATATTGATGAAAGCTATCTGAGATACTTTTCTGTTTATGAGTAGGAACGTACAGGGTCCTAAAAGTCATTTTCCAGGCTCTCTTAGAACAAAAATCCAATAGCTGTGTTTAGTACAGACTTTCCTTGAGCCCTGGCATTGCTTCTCACCTGACCTGTCATATTCTGCTTCTCTCATACACACACCTCTCTTTAAAGCAATGCCAGCAAGGACTCTCCACCCACATCCTACAGATTCCTAAGCAGATGTTGTCGTAGGTGAAAACCTGTGCTTTAACTGTAGAGGTCACCTTTGTTTTAATTGTCTGTTTCAGAAAGGCAATGAGTTCTTATAACCTCATTAAGTGAGGGGAAACAACTATGCACATTAGCCTCAGCAATTTAATCCAACCAATAACAATACACCTTTTACAATGCTTACTACTCAGGTCTTCTGTTACTATTCTTGTCTTCATCCTTTCCCCTTTTGTGTTCTGGATTTCAATGTTGTCAGTTCAGCAGGAACTGCTGAGGAAAGAATTCAAGATTCTTATCAGTGCATTTCCAGGACTCCATCTGGGGACTTTCTGATATGGTTTCTAATATTTACTTCTGAAGTATAAAAGCTGGCTTTACTTAGAATACCACCAAAGAGAAGAGTAGCTTATGGAGAAAATGTATGTATGTGATAGGATAGAGTGCTAATTATCCATGTGTGTTTCTAGGCAAAGAAAATGAAGCTTGTATGTCACCCAGATGAGCATTTGTGAAATCTTTGTAGCATACAAGACCTGTATGCTAGAGTAACTATTCATTTTCTAGAGAAAGCTATTCAGGAATCAAGACTGAAAGTTTTTGAAAACATTTATATTTTTATATTCTTTATTGTTTTGCCATAAGATCATAGGATCACAGAATATTTCAGGTTTCAAAGGACCTCAGGACATCAGAGTCCAGCATCCTGCTCAACACAGAGTCGGTTATTGGTCAAACCTGGTTACTCAAGACTTTATCCAGTCTGATCTTGAGAAAATCCAAAGATGACATTCATCCTACTCTATGAGTAAAATTCATCCTACTCCAGGAGTAAATGAAGTTTTCCTTCATTGTGAATCCAGCTGAACAGCAGTCAGAGGGCAGAAATAGTATCTTATATGCTATTGCAACTCTTCCCATTGCCTTTTCCCAAATGATCGCATGAATCAAAGTCCTTATTACAATACCAATGACAGGAAGCAAATGCTGTGTCTTGTGTTTTTAAACAGTTGTTTCTCTTTCCATGACTCATGAAAGAAGAAGCCTTAATTTATGCTTAATCCAAGACTCGATATTTCTCCAACTGTGTGTTGTTATGAGAGAAGGAAGAGGGATACATTTGTTTGTCTGGGCTGTTATTAATGACTGTTGTTAGGAGTTGCAGAGGGAGTTGGAATGTTGGAAGGAACCAGTTGAGATGAACGAGTGAGTAAAGGGCAAAGAAGGTGGCCGAAGGTATGTGATAAATAGTTTAAGATATAGGTCATTAGTGTCCAAATACTTAGTATATATACACCCCCTATCATATATTGCAGTGAGCATGAAAGGCTAACAAGGCTTTAGGTAACACCTTGATTCCCCAATCCCAAAGAGCATTAATTGTCACTTGCAGGCAAACGAATTACGGATGCAATTTAAGGGATTTGTGAAAGGCTGTGAATCAGTTGACAAAACCAGGAATGAAGCTACTTCTGACTCCCCACCCGGAGTGCTTCTTTCTCCCAGCATTCCCACCCACAAAAGACTTTGTTAAGCTTAATCTTTCAGTACTGTCTCTGCCCCTTTGTCTGTTCTCCTTTCATTGACAGGAGCTTTATCTTCTTTCAGAGTGAAATAGCCCTAGGATCTGAGAGTTTCAAAGCATCTCCATCCATTGCTTCGTTACTTCTCAGTATCTGATTCCTCTGGCCGTGAAAGCCAGGTTGTCAGCATCTTTCTTACCATCTTTCTCCACTCAGCATTTACCTGACACAGGTGCAAATGAGTCTATTGCTACCTTGAATCTGTGCCAAAAGAGTGAACAGGTGACATCTGAACATTTTATTATTGCTGTTCGTTCAGGGTGCTGAGCAAAAGCATACCTCAGAGGGATGGGGATATGTTCTACTAGATGGCTGCATGTGTAAACGGACTGATGTACGTGTGTTACTAAATCCAGAAAAAGCTGTACAAAACTTGTATTGTACTCTGAGGAAAATGCCAATATGTTCATTCTCTAGATCCATATTGTGCATGAGCTAGGAAGAGGTACAAAGGAAAGAGAAGGTGGTAGGGGGAGAAACCTCTTCTGCAGTTAAAATACATGGGTAGAAGAGCTGTTTGAGTGAGATACATTTTCAGCCTTTAATATCATCATATGCCTTTCTATTCAAGTACGAGTATTCCATTTTTCTTGCAGCAGCAGTCAAAATCTCTCCTCTCCTATTTCTCACTCTCTTTACCTTCTATGCTAACAAGGAAGCAATTTACACAAATTGGAGCAATGTCTTTTTACTTTATCTTTAACAGAAGCAAGTCAACTTCACCAAAGAATCACTGAAAGTGTATACCATGCACCAATGGATTCCTCCAATGCAAGCAGGTAACCACAGCTATTACGGCATATCAGGACCAAGATTTGTCTTGCCTTTGTGCTTTTGCAGTACATAAATTCTCAGTGTTCTGTGCTTAGCTTCCTGGATATGACTTACTATATTATCTTCAAATTCTTTAAAGACATGTGAATGCAGATCAACATTTTGCTCATGAGGGAACTAAAATCACAATGCAGAAGTAATTTCAAAGATGATCATTTGGTTTTGCAAAAGAACCATATGCTCCAGATTAACTCAAGTTTAGACAAAATGTATTGGAACATTTCCAGGAGCTGTCAGCAAATTTTTGTAATGACCCAATTGCTGGGCAAGTTTAATGTAAGTTGGTATGGGATATTATTGTAGAATTTTTGCAGGATCGACCACACCAAGAGATCCCAAGTAAAAGAGCCAGACTTTGAGAGTTGGGCAACTCAGTGCAAGAAATTTTAAACAAATGTAGTGCTGTTAATCCTGCACCATATTTTCTCTAAGCTTGGTTATATTTGCTTTGTTTAAGGTTTAAGATGAAAAGGCTTAAGGGTGAAAAATCTTTCAGCAAAATTACCTTGGGGATAGAAGAAAATTATTCCAGTAAAATACGAAATGCAATCACAAAAATATTTCAAATCAATCCAGATGTATGTCCCTCTTATAAGACTCTTAAAGTGAAAAATTTCAGAGCAGAAATTATAGACAAAATATGTCGACAGAAAATTAATTAACTCCAGGAAGAAAGGCCATGTGATTAGCTATTCGTCCAGAGTGGATTAAACCAAAGAAAAAATGAAATGTTTGTTATCCTCACTCTGCCAACTGTCACAGAGAAGGAGAGGTTAGATGCATCTGCTTCAAATATTGGGGTATTATAGGGACAGGTAGAATATCATAAGGCTTCATGAAAGAACAACGTTCTAGGCTTTCATGAATGGAACAAAGTTCATGGTATCCTATTGGCTACTGTAAGCAAAGGCCACCTTGATCCTCTGTAATATGTGTCTCAGAGAGAAGCAAGGACTGGGGAGTTGCAGCAGAAGGTAGCTTTGCTCTACCTGATGTGATTCAGAATTCTTTGGACTGCGGAGCCCCTTCTGCAGCCTGTTTTGGGATGCTGGGTGGAGGCAAGGAGAGGAAAGAAGAAGCTAGACTTGTGATGGCCACCCGCGTGAGCATAGTCTGTGTTTATGACTGACATGACTAAGCACCCCCAGTTGTGAAAGGCGCTACAAGTTAACCAGTGGTAGACAGTATTAGGTAACCAGTATTAGCAGCCAGCATCATCAGTGCTCAGCCAGTGGTTGGAGGCTAATTAATTATTGAGATTTGATCTAACCAATAGACACCCTTTCCTGGGTTGGCCATGTGTAACAGTGACTCTACTTATTAAGAATTATTTTTTATAATTTATTATAATTTATTATAAATTAAGAATTATCAAACCTGTACCGGCACATTGGGGAACTCTGTTTTCAGGATGCTGTCCCCTCCCTGAGCATCCTTTGTCATTTGTTCAATGGCAAAGACTATCCCTTTACTTGCTTATATGCCACCACAACACTTAGAGCTGCATTTCCATGAGATAAGGTAGGACTGGGCTGACTCATGATTGGAGCTGGGGTGTTGGCAAAGGGACTCTTGGAGTCAGTGCCCTTAATACAGGTGGTTATTGAATGTCTCTGAGTCCTGTTCAATCTATTCAAATTCTCTCTGTAATTCTTCCCCAAAGTCTCAGGTTTACCCCAAAATGAGATGTCCTGTGGTATTTATTGCTGCTGTATCTCCAGGGATGGCTGCTGCATTTCAGTGATAATGAAATAATTCCTTTGTATTATTTTCTAATCTGTTGAAACATATGAAACTTAAATATACCACTGTTCTAACTGTCTACCTGCTTTATTAGAAGTGACTGATTCAGTCCTACATCCATGTAAAAATATCCCGTGCACATGATATATATACAAACACTTAGTTTTACTACAGATGCTGTTTCAGAGAAGCTGGTGTGTTTTCTTGGTGTCATTCTCACAGCTGTAAATCTGTAACTCTGTCAGCTGCATGTTTCACAGTTATCTCAGCCTAGCTGGGAAGGAACAGAGAAAAAAGGATAAGGAAATATGAGTGTGCTTTGGATTTGTTCCTATATTTATTTTGAGCCCCATTTTGTACCTGATCAGGCTGCAAAATCACATTTTGACTTAGTACAGGAGGTAACAGGCCTCTGTTAAGGTTCCATCAAAAACAGGTCAGAGGTTCAAACAAAAAGCAATGAGTCCCAGGCTGCCTGTAGTTATAAAAGGTATTCACAGATCTCTAGTATTCCAAATGTTTTAAAGTTTTTAGTGATATCTTGGACCTTCCCTTACAGCAAAACAAACCATTTGAATGTTAAGTACAACAGTTCATATGTTCATTCTAAACATAATGTAATTGCTGATATGTTAATAACTAGTATTTTGGGAAAGAATATTTGAAATGTGTAGATACAATGAAATGTGTGGAGCAGTCTGCCAAAGATAACGGTCAAACACCCAGACTAAACCACCAGACATTTGCAAAACAATAAAGATAAGAACCATGAGAAAACCTTTCAGCTTGACTACAGTACAAACCTGGGGTGGGGGTGGGGGATAGTCCCAGTAAGGATTACAAGGCCAGTACCTGTGCAGGTCTGGCAAGATGCATGCCCTCATCTGTGGTTCAGCTATAGTCAGGGATATCCTGCTTGGATTCCTGTTTTCAAAGAGCAGGAGAAACAGAAGTTGGGAGATCCTGAAGCCACTGGAATCTATATGTTCCTCTACGCATGATATGACCTCTGCATGCCATCTGGTACACATTTCTCTCCTGGAGTCAAATATACTACTTCTGCAAAGGGTGGAGAACTGGGTTCCACTTTTCTAACCTGGTTTCCCACTCCTTCTGTCCAAATCTGTTGGACTTACAGAAAAGGCTTCTGCAGAGAGCCAGCTTGTTCCTCCACTTTTCCCTTCTCAACTCTGGCTAAGCACATCCCTTATTATATGGCATGGAAAGGAGGCAAGGGTGAGGATGGCTTTTTCCACTATACATGCCTGCACAGATGCAGACTTATATAGCATGCAGAATTTTAAAACCTGCCCTTTATTCCTTTGGCTTCCATATCTGAGGGTAAAAAAGAATACTTACTGCTCAGTGCTCCATTAGGTATTAACCAGGAATGTAACTATTTCTGTATTTCCTTTGTCCAAAGGTATAGCAGGAAGTCATCAAGTATATATGAAAACAAATCTGAGACATCAAATGTGGAAGCATCTAACAATAAAAACAGGAATTCCAGTCCCAGCACAAGACAAAAGAGAGGTAGGAGTTCCAAGACACAGCTTTTTGCTTCCAGTGGGTAATATTTTTATTTTTGCACACTCATTTCTGGAGTTTGATGAGGATACTTTAAAAGTATGTTGTTCAAACCCAACATCAGAAAAAAACAGTGCTATAAAGCTGAGTGACTGTGCCATGAAACTTCCTGAACACCAGTTTAGGATTTTTTAAGTGTGAGTTTTGATGCATTACAGTGCTCTTTATACAACTTGTGTTTTTAAAAAATAGAATTTGGGGGACGATAGCGTGCATATTTTAACCTCCTATATCCTGGCGAAGTTAGTTTCTAGTCATATTTAATTTTAAGACTATGGACTTTACTAATTTTTTTTGCCTCTTCTGTGTATAGGTTCCCCTCTAGTGTATAGTAAATAAATACACATGCGGTCACAGAAAGTCCCTCCATTATTTGAGGGCATTAATAAAATAGATACATTCTATACAATGTAGGGTAAAATGAACACTAAAAAGAAACTGGATCTCATCTGGTACTAGCAGGAACAGAAAATATTTCAACAGCAGTTTCTCTTTTAGGTGGTATTTTGAAATGTTAGAACAAAGGCTTTTATAATAGAAAAAAGAAAATTGTGAGGTCTGAAGAGATTAATGTCCAAATTAGGCTTGAAGTAACAGCAGGCCCCTGTATAAATAGAGATGGTAAAAAAAAAAAAAAAAAAGTGGAATACTTGTTCCATTGAAAAATAGGCTATTCACCAAATGATTTTTTATTGCAATGTTTTCATTCTGGGGAGAAAGTTAAGGATTCTTCATTAAAAAATCCAATGTTAAAAACCTGTTTCAGTAAAATTTCCTTTTTTATAAATATAAACTTTTTTTAAATTAAACAAGTTGAAAAGCAGACTTTCATTTGAAATTCATAAACCCTCATTTCAAAATAAACAGGAAAATTATTAATGTTTTTTAACTGATCCAGTGTGAGAACTGGGATCACCCTATGTGCTGATTTTCATTCTTCTGTCTTCTGCTTTCCCATGACCAGTTGCTCAGTGCTCTCGCTGTAATTCCTGCTAGCTCAGCTGAAAGCCTCCTCATCCTCCGGTATGTGGTTGCTCCTGCAGAGCTGAGCAGTGTGTCACCGTTTTGTGATTCAGGGTGTGCCTGTGCATCCTAGGCTGCAAAACACGCTGTGCAGAGAGCCAGCGGAAGAGCTATCCGGCTCTCGATGCCCCACTGAGACTTTTTGTGTCCTTTGAGGCATCTCTAGCTGGGACTCTGCAGTGTTAAAAATGTACAGTTAGGTCCTGCTTTCAAAGGTATAGAGGAATCCTGCTGCAGCCCTCTGGGGAGGGCATGGCTGTGCTAGCACGGAGGACACAGGCAGCGTGGTCTGGTGCTCTGCCAAAACTGTCTCTCTTGTGCCACCTAGTGACTGTAATACTCCCAATAGCTATGTAGTTAATGTGAACACAGATCATTTTGAAATACTGTTTTCTATGATACAGAGAGGGAGGACACTACTGGCAAGCTATTTCAGTCTCATTATTTTTATGGATAACTGCCTGTGACTGAGTTATCTACATATAAACCAGTTTTGTGTGGACCTGATTGGTAGATTCACTGACTTGAAGCTATATGGGAGCCAAGTCCTGCAGGAACCTCTGGAATGACTCCACAGTTGTCTTGGGAATGTTGTCCCACGCTTTAACTACCTTCACAGTAAAAAAGTGTTTTTCATGGTTTTTTAATGGAATTTTCCATATTTCAGTTTGTGCCCATTGCCTCTCTCATTCTGTCACTGGGCTCCACTGAGAAGTGTCTGGCTTCATCTTCTTTACTTGATAAGATCCCTCTGAGCCTTTTCTTCTCCAAGGTGAACAATCCTAGCTCTCTCACTCTTTATTCATGTCAGCTACTGCAATCCCTTAATCATCTTCATGGCCTTTCACTGGATTCACTCACATATCTCCATGTGTCTCTTGTCCTGGGAGGCCAGAGCAGGACACAGCACTCCAGGTGTCTCGGCATCATCTCCCTGGACCTGCTGGCGAGGCTCTGCCGAATGCAGCCCAGGATGCTGTTGGTCTTCTTTGCCACAAGTACCCATTGCAGGCTCGTTTTCAACCTGTTGCCCATGAGGGCCTAGTCCTTATTGTGTTTGGAAATGGTTTCCAGGGTTATTTGGTATCCTGCAGAATGAAGGATAAAACTTGAAATAACTCAGGTGGAGACAACATGTCTCTAGAGAATAGTGTCTAATGATTGGCTGGTGCTGAGAAGCTGTTGGGCTTAAGAAATCCTAAGGGGTCTCTCGGTGAAATGATATAGTAGCATAGCTGAAGAACTAACATACAAACCCATCCCCTCCACATATGCACTGTTGTACTTGCTGCATGACTGATAGCGAAATACTATGGATTTTCTTGCTTTATGCAAGCAGAAAGTAAATGTATTTTATTCACCAGTTTCTGGATTCTTTAAAAGCTACAGTATCATTAAAAGGTTGCCTCACACTGGGAGCAGACATGGCAGGGAATGGCCCTTAGGCCAACACATGCAGTCTGAAAGCCAAATGCTTCCCAGTGCACCTGTGGGCAGGTGCCCCACTGCTGAAACCACTGCTTAGTAGTGGTTCCTCAGCAGGTGCACCTGCCTGGCCCAAAGCTGGTGTCAGGCCACCAGGTAGGAGGAGCTGAACCCCACCAAAACAATACTTCTGTATTGTTAAAAATCTGTTCACCTCACACCCACCTAAGCATGCAGGCATCTCAACTCCTGGATTATCTTGGCTGCAAATCAGGAAGTGATGGGATGCGCTTTCCTTTGGAAGCACAGCTTGTCTGTCTGTTGCTTGTCTTTCAGGGTGGATTCACTGTCTCTTCATGCTCCCTTTGTACTTCTGGTCTTTATTTGTCCCTCTAATGATTTTCACTTGGCTGTGTATGAAATAAAGAGGAATAAAAAGCTGTTGGTTAAATCCTAAGGCACAGAACCAGGCAGCCAACACACAGCTTTTTTTCTGCTCCTTTGCCATATAGCTTCTGTGTGTTACCTGCCTGCACAAAGAAAGGGGCAGATGCAGAATTTGGCAGGAATGCGTGGATATGGGGGGTTGATCTAGGTCCACCTGTTTCCTGCACTGTGAGTAACTGAGTATCTTTCAAACCCAAAGTCTCAGGTCCTAGATCCATCTGTGATTTATCTCTATAAGGGCAACTGTCAGGCAGCATGGCTGGCTTATCCATGTGTGAGCCTGGCATGTAAGCTTTGCTGGCATGGCAATCCTTATATCCCAGCAAATCATGAGAGCAAATGCATGACTATATGGCAGCTTCGGAGGCTGTTAGAAAGACTTCAGCAGGTAAGGCTGAGAGCATATCAGCCACAGAGCTGATGATGGGGGCTCTTCAGTGCTGGTACTGGATAGCAAAAGCGGGACTGCTCGCAACACCTTCTGTCTGTACATGTCCTGCACTGCAAGAATTCTTCTCTTATTTCTCCCTACAACCTTGCTGTTCCAACCACAGTGTTTTCATACTAAAAGACACTAGATCCTTTTTAATGAGCTTGCTGCTAAGCTGTATTTTCCTTTGATGAGAGCTACATCCCTTCACCTGTTTTTCTTTGGTTTTGTTTTGTTGTTGTTGTTCTCCATTAAAACTCAGTGAGCCAAACTCAACCCAGGGGCTCTGTTTGGCTCATTTGGTTTAACCACCCTGACCCCATATCACCTTTCTGATTGATTAGCTCTTGCTCAGGCTTGAACTGAATCAAAATTTATTTGTTTATGTATTTTCAGTTGTCATCTAGTGCTAACCTTTCCTTTCCCGTAAGCTGAACAGCTGACCCTTCCTTCCTTATTTCTCTTCCCTCTCCCTCTCTCTCCTAGTTGATGCTTCCACCAGCCTTAACCTTGAGCGCACAGCGCTTGCTAGAAAGCGATTCACATTGCAAGGTCTTTCCAACCGCAGAGCTCCACCCAAAGGTAAAATCACCCCACACAGCATTTGGTCTCTGGCCATCTGTCTCCTGCACTCCCACAGTGTTCTCTCCATACCATAGTGCCATCCATCACTATTTCCTAAAATGCTGCCGCATCTCATCAATGCTCTTGTATGATGCACACACATGGCTTCTCTTCTCAAAGACGCTGTTAACAAAAATTGCTCCCATGGCATTGTTGGCAAGGCACCTTTGAGATGACTGGGTGGGTCTTTTACTGATGCACAGTGCAAATAGCATTTATTTCCAGTTTCTCTCAAGGGCCAAAGTGTGAACTTGTTTTAAACCACCAACCTAACTTCTTTCAGCGATTTACTGACTTGAAGGGAAGTAAACAACATCTCTGTGTTGAGCTACATGAGGTTTTCATGTGTTAAATTGTTCATTGGTTGGACCTCTCTGTTTTTTCACATGTTGCTCAGCCATGGCCTAATGGTTACACTGGAGAACCAGAATTCAGAAGATCTGGGGTTTATTGTCATTTCTACTTAGTTATATGACACCGTAAAATGGTGTGTTTGGAGTTTTTGCACATAAAGATTTAGAAGATACTTAATATCCACCAGTAGAGAGCATTGCATGTTCCTGTGATGGCTGTACAAGGAAGAGACTTCAGAGGAAAGGAAGAAATGTGAATAGAAATTAAATTGAATAACTATTTACAAATACTTTCTGGAAAGATAATAGAATTACTCTTTTTATAGTTATTATATGGCTTTTCTTCTGTCTGATAAATGATATTTCTTATGTGAGACAAAGGGTTAGAGCATTAAAAGAGAAAGAAGCAAGATGAAAGAATAAAAAAAGAAATACAGAAGCATTAAATTAGAGTGTTATAAAGTAGATGAGAATACACCAAGAGCCAGTGCAGCCATAAGATTCTGGGTGCAAGGTTAAGGCTGCACTTGGTAGTAAGATCAAAGAGGGACAAACCAGTTCAATATTCTGAATACAAAAAGGGAGTGGTTTTCAGATCCTGTGACTTGGGGACATTACAAAATACAGATTTCAGAAATGCAAGATAATGTAATTTGAGTGAGTTTGGATTTACAATTTTGGTTTGGACCTCTTTTGGTCTTTTATCTGAATTTTTCTTATCATGTGAAATGTCTTGCATTGTATTCAGTGTTCCAGAGAGCAAAGCACTGTTCAGAAGAGTTCGTACCCCCTAATCTGTAAGCACTCTCAGCTCAAGTCTTGCTGGGCCTGGTTACTTGAGATTCCTGTGAAACACCTCCATTACACAGTGTCCCATTTCACTTTGTTATGCTGTTCAGTTACTAATCTGGTCCTGGCGTAGAGGAAATGAGTTGGCAAATAGGCTGGATGATTTGCAGAGTATGGTCATTTCTGCACGGAGTGACAACACAAAGCCAAATTGGCACTATATGGACTGGCTGTTGTTAAGGCAGATCAGAAACTGTGAGAAGGTAACAGGGAAATTATTGCAATAAGCTTGTCCTGCTCTTGACTCCTTTGAGGATTCATTACTGGCTGTGGCAGGAGATGGTATACTGAGCTGAGCATGCTTTGGTTCAGACCCGCTGTGTCTGTTCATGTCCAGAATACATGGAATAAAAGAGAAGATTTAAACTATAAAATAACAAGAATAACCAGAGGGAAAAAAAGATTGCCTGATAGATATCTACTGGTAGTGGAGTATGGATGCTCAAAGCATTGCTGAAATGTCTGCCCAGGCTGGACGTGATGGAGTAGAAAATATTTTATATAAGCACCTTGGCATGTTGGACAAAGAAATGCTAGAAGAGAAATTTTACCATCTTGCACATCATCAGTGCAGAGACCCCCAAGGCAGCTATACCAGAACTGGCACCAAGGTGTATGAAAGCTCACACTCGTAGCACTCTGTATCTTCCCACCCTTGGGTCAGCGTTAGCTGTCCTGGTTTGCAGAGCTAAGTTCATATTTCTTGGAGTTGTCACAGGGTCTCTAAGAGCTGCATGATGTGGTGTAAATGTAACTCAACACCTTAATTATAAAATGAAATTTTCTTTGTATTTTAATGAGGGCAGCTGCAGCAACCTAAGCTTGGAGTCATCCACTGTAATTACCACTGAGACCAGAGTTTAACTTCTTCTTTCCCCTTTTTGGGGACGTGTGAATAGGGATGTACTTGAATATATCTGCTTTTATGAGTAAATTGAGAAGGAAGTGCATTGGCACATACAGAATTTACAGCCTTTTTACAGCGGCCATTCTACGGTTAAAATTGCACTGAGATTTTAAGGAGCTAGTATGGTTTCCTGACTTTTTGGCATAATAAGATATTATAGGAATTGCAGTTTAACCAATCACATTAATTTCAGCTCCACTGGAAACATATAGTGAATGTGACATTTACTAGGCAGAAATAAGACAAAGTAAAGAGGAATGTTGTGTAACTGAACATTAAAATAAGGAAATGTGAAGATGAGGGATGGTAAAGAATTTTAAGATTGCTCGTAAGGAAATCTTTACAGTAGTATAGTTTTGCAGAGGATATTTAAACCCAAAATATAAAATCACCTGAAACTTATTTTACTCCAGTGCTGTATGTCGGTTTACCATGGGGGGCGGGGGGGACATGACACCAAAAAAAAAAAAAAAGAGAGAGAAAGGAAGATAAATATGGTAAGAGAAAGGAGACAATTGGAATAGAAAAGGCCCTCTGAATCACAGGCACCATCTCAGGACATCTGGGCTAAGATTCCACAAAGCACGTAAGCATGTGCTACAAAGAGTTTTGTGTCAAATACCTCTTCATCTGTCCCAGGATTTTTTTCAGTGAAAATAGAAAAAACTTTAATATTTATATAAATATTTCTTTAATATTTTTAAAAATCAAACCACGCAATTCGCAAATAGTTTTTGAGAAATCTGAAAACCTTGAACAGAATATTTAGAGCCATGTCTAATACCATTTTCAATTGAGGTTGTGCCCTGGTAGAGTTAAATGTTCAAGTACCATAGTGAAACCAAGATGTGAAGCACATGAATAGCTTTACTCATATCTCAGTGGAAAATACTCGCTTGACTAACACAGCACATGTGCTTAGAATGTTTTCAGCAGAAGAGACTAAAAAGTTAATCCTGAAATATTTGTAAGCAAGAAACTTTTTCTCCCAGGTGGTGCTGCTGTACGCGGTAGGTGCAAGAAGTGTACTGATGTGCTTGTAGATGTGTAGACACAATCTCTTAAGAGCTGTGTAATGACATTGAATTGTTTTGAAACATTGGGTACTCTCTGAAACTAGCCGACAGTTCCTTTATTATGAAATATTTTGAGTCAAAAATGCTACTCAGTGAAATCTGGGGAAGCTGTGTCTTCACTCCTGAGTGGACTTTGAGAAAAGACAGGATCCGAATTGGAATAAATGCAAAAAAAAAAAAAAGCTCTGTTGCCTTCACTTTCTCCAAGCTGATCTACACCGCTTTACCACATCCCAGGTAAGAATGGAGGCTCAGAGAGTGCTTTCAGGCATTCACACAGTTAATTTCTAGAAATTACAAATGTGAACTTCAAACCATTCCTGTTTGGTTTTCAGTGTATTTCAGTAATCACAGAATGATCAGTTCCATGTCTAAAATAATCCAAACCTCACCTGTAGACACACACACCATTCTAACCATCATGCTCATCTCCCTGTGTTTTGTAGCTGTACTTAGACACTAGTTGGTTGCTAAAATATTAATTGGCGTAAGTCTCTTTTCTGAAGTATTAAAATTGGTGCAATTGGAATTGCTTTGAAAATAAGTTCATATAAACTCTTTTCATTTTGTTGAGGGTATTTTTCCTGGCTGTTTTAGAGGAGCAACCTACTTTTTATTTACCCTTTTCTAGCTGCTGCTTTGCTTTGGACATCTTTTACCCTCAGTGCTTATTAACCTCTAATCCTGCCCTGCATTGCGTCTGTCTATTCTCCCAGATCCAGAATCTAAGGAAAGAGAAGTTACCCGTCGCTTTTCCCTAGCTTCCTCCATCAGCACCACAGTTAATGCTTCTGCTGTGACCAAAGGTATTGTCATACTGCTTGCTTAGCTACCCTTCTCCCTTCCTGCTGACTGATACATATACTGCCAAATGCTGTTCACAGAGTGAGTGCATCAGGCTCAAATTTTATAAATGCAAGAGGTTCCAGTAGAAGAAGTGTCAGGACCAGT
This sequence comes from Strigops habroptila, assembly GCF_004027225.2. Lineage (NCBI taxonomy): Eukaryota > Metazoa > Chordata > Aves > Psittaciformes > Psittacidae > Strigops > Strigops habroptila. The sequence goes on along the minus strand of NC_044284.2, from coordinate 34,383,173 downwards.
GTAACACCTGCAGGGAGGCAGGCCATGACATTCTGAATGTCTATCAAGGTGTGCTGCCAGTGCACACAGTGACTTTTCTCAGTTTCTCTGCAATAGGCTTTAAAGAGTGGTGCTAATTTCCATGGAAACTATCTTAACTTTTGACTGATGTGGGATTAGGTTTTCCAACTTCTCCCTTGTTCAGATTAACTGCAATTCAATAGAAATTATTTCTCCATTTCCTTGAAGCTGTTCAGGAATTTTGTTTTCAAGGAGAGAAGCTTCTCACTTCATAGCAGATATCAGATGGTAAGAAAGCCTGAAATCAAGCCAAAAATGGAGTAGCAGTAGATGCCAGCTTTAAGCATATTGAGCATAACCACAGTTCTGATTAGAAATTGTGTTTGCAAGGACATTTTTAGGCATGTGTAATGGAGCTAAGTGCCCAGACTGCATTGAACTCTATGCAGTTTATCTGGGAATTTATCAGTTTTATTTTTGAGCTGTAATTATTTTGAAAAAAAGGCACTTTTACAAAATCTACTTTAAGTTACTGCACTATTGCCTACATTTAAACTCAAAAGCAATCCATGGGATTGTAGGCATCTATGCCTACATGTCAGAGTTACTTTCGATAATAGAACATATGGTCTTACATCAAATTCTGAATATACTGTCCTTTGGCAGTTCCTGGAATGAAATGGAGGAACTGAATTGCATGTTTAAGATTTGCAGGGCAATTCACAAGCCAAAATAGAAGGAAAAATAGTTGAATTCATTTGTATAAAAATATTTGCTATATATTTGTCAGGAAGAAGTTTGCACAGTGTTTAGTGTATTCTAAATAGTTGTGAAGGATATAAACCATATCCTTCACAGTGCAATGAGGCGGTCATGAAACGAGATCGTGGTGGGGTTTATTGGCAGAGGAGGGATGTGATATTACCACTACCTACAAATGTTTCTTTGCCAACTTCTTTAGACCGTAACACTGAAACATCACCAGGTAGAAATGATTGGCATAGAATAGGAGAAGACATTCTCATAGCTTTCTGTCCTTGGCAACAACTTCAGACATACATGATCAGTTACTAAGTTACAGAAGACACAATTATTTCCTAATATTTATTAGCAAAGCTGGGGAACACAGAAAGAAGCATATATGCGCAAAGAGAAAGGGCATACAAGGGTTGTTCTTTAGTGTGGTTTATCAAAGACAGCATGTGTGAATTACATTGAAATTCAAACTTTGTTACAGTTTCATGTAAAAAAATCCTGTCCAAAGATCCTGTCCACCATAAGACTGTTGGCAATTTCTTGGAATGCTCAGAAAACTGTTTTTCTAATGATTTTGAATACAAAGGGGGGTGGGGGTGGGAAATCAGTGATTTTCAATTAAGTGTTTTATTTACAGCATCTGCTTTAAGAAAATATTTCAGTTTAAAAAAGAACTGAAGCCTGAGTCTTGTCTCAGCATCAGCCAAATGCAGGTCTAGCTGGAGCGTTTGGATCATCACATGCAAGACATACTGCTGCATGCTGATCCTCGCTGCTAACAGTTCAGCTCCATCACATCACCAGTCCTCCACATGTGGAGTCAGGATACAGGAGGAGGACCTGTGACAGATGTCCTCCACTTCGGTGGGGCATAAGCGCTGGCTTTTGTGGGCTCTTCCCTGCCAGCCTCATAGGTAGAAAGCTGAGATTGTGACTCAGTCTGGGCAAGAGTGAGAGAAAACATTCGTGAAACCTGATTGGAAACAGATACACTTAGTTACTGTCCACTGCCTTGTAAAAAGGGGTCTGTTTCCTGTCCACATCACAGAAGTGTTAATCTTCACCACCTAGAATTTAGGGGTTGGTCATTCTTGTAGGTGTAATGGAAAGTATTAGGCAGGTAGTGTTTCTAGGAAATGGGAAAGCAAGTTTCGCCTTTAACAGTATTTACAGCCTTATGACTCTGCAAACTTCACACAGGTCCCCTTGTTCCTGCAGTTAAAGTCAAGAGACATGAAATAAAGAGTGACCCAACTCCCCTGGGGTTTGAAGGTATGAGTGTTTCCATCCTGCATGAAAACCTGTTTGGCAATCTTTTGATATTATTCACTGGATTCACATCTCATCACTGCTAGCAGACAACACTGGCGTCCATTAGGGGCTTGGTGTCAGTTATCTGTTTAACTGTGCTAAACACAGCTTGTCACCCCCTTGCCTGTCCCCTGCACTCATATTATATTTACTAACTTTCACCTAGGGATGGGCCTAAAATAAAACCTTAATTCTCTGCCTGTTTGGGGAAGTAATGTCCAGAATATCATCTGGATCTGGACTTTCTGCCTGGCTTTTACCTCACTCCATAGAGTGCAGCAGCAGGGAGCCAAGGGGCAACTTTTCACTTTCACCTGCAGTCTGGTTGCTTGCATCCATCTTCCCTTGTTAGTGTCTGTTTCTAAGAGAAGCAGCAGCCACGTGCGTGAAGACTTCAGAAGAGGCTAGACTACATTAATATCCATTTAAGGTGCAGTGTTTCATTTCAGCCAAGCAGAATTTCTACCTATTTCTTGCAGCAGATTCATCAATAATCTGCTTTTTTAATCTGCTTTTGGTATTGTTTAATAAACAATACCAAAGAGTTCAGCCACTGGAAGATCAATGGCTTCCATTGTCAGCTTTCCCCTTTACATGAGCATTTGCCATCATGTGTTGCCTTGTGGGGCACAGGCAGCCGCGTACCCCTCCTGCAGGACAGGGAGGAGAGAGATACAGGCTGAGGAATCCTGTCTTAGGATTGCGTTGATTGCACAAAACCTTGGTAGAAAGGGCAGGGGGCCAGATCAGTGATGGAATCAGTGACATATCAGAGCTATCTTCTATGTCTCTCTCAGCAGAAGAGAAGACTGGAACAGAGAGGTTGGAAGAAACAATTCAGAGACAGCAGAGGGAATAGCAGTTTTGCTGTTTGCAGAGTATGTCCTTTTGCCAGTGACCACAGCACTACATTTTGAATCATCCTGGTAGCAAGTACCAGAGTTTCCCAGACTGTGCTGTTTATATCTCACTTTCGTCACTGTCAGATACTTCTGATCCAGCAAACTGCGGCTGCAGAGGTAGGGAGTATTTCAAGGCGCAAATACTGTCCATAGGACAGAGCTGAGTTGATCCTTACTAGTTAAAACATGGTCCTACAGCACAACATCCCTCACCAGACTGAGTGGGAAACAATGAACATTAGCATCCCTTTACCAGGAGATATTGCTACTGTTGCCAGGGCTCTGACAGAGCTAATAACACAAAGGATTTGATGTACTTGGATAAAAACTTCCCCCACAAAATTGCATTGCATTCATCAAGAGTGAAATCATTCATTTCTGGCTGGACAGGAGAGAGTCCCTGGTCCCGTTTCATTGCTGTATGGATGGGCATCAAAACCATATACCATCACCTACAGAATGATTTGAAATGCTGCAAGGAAACTATGTTAAAAATGTGTAGGGAAGCTGTAGTGAAATAGAACACTGCACTGTCCACCCAGCAATAATTTTCCTTAATTAACATCAATATTTCTGTTTGATTCACTTGGCTGTTTGTTGTCCTTCTCAGACTTAGTTTTTTCTGTGGAATGCTGCTGTCTTTTCACTCATTTGTGCTGGTCACGTGTCTCCTCTTTTATAACTGTTGGACCCCAGTCCACCTGTTTGTTAAAGGGACTACCAGTTGCAGTAGGTGATACAGGAATTCACTTCGTACTGGTTGTCTGGTCACTGTTTCACCCTGAAGACACAAATTGTACTTCCTGTCACAGATGCTTTTGAGAACACCATATTGGCCCAGACTAAATGTAATACCGGTTCCAACATGAGACCCGTACCTAATCTGCCTTCACAGACAGGTAAACAAAATTAAAACATTTATCATCTCCAATTTGAGAAGGTAAATATAATTTATGATAATACTTACTCTCTTTCACTTGAAGAGATTTTTCTTTTTTAATGAAGCATTATTCCTGTGAAAGCAATGAAGAACAAGCTTGGATCACTAGCAGGAAGTGAAACAATGTCCTGGATTGTGGTTTTCTGTAAGTCAGGCACAGCTGAAAATAATTATCTATTGATGTCAGAGAGCTCACTATTTGATCTGTGTTATTTTGTAGCTTGAATTAGGTACATAATACTTCGGCTATTTCTTAGTCTCTGAAATTAGAATAGCAATTTCTATGGAAAAGGAAGGCTGATGCATGTATTTGTAAGGAATCCTTGCTGTTCAGGTTTCTGCCTTGGATGCTTTCTACAGATGACAGCCGCAAAAGATAGCTGCAACTTTGTCTAAGCAGAAAAGAGATATATTCTTGTTTTGTTTTTTGTAGCCCAACCTGTGAATTTGAACTAAAATTGCTGTAATGTTTGGAGCTAGATAGCATCAATGTATTCTTGTACATTTAGACAGTTGCTGGTATTTTGCTGGTGTGATTCAGCTGATACTGATACAGAATATGGGATTCATTTCTATATGCTGCATGCTCTGTAACTGAAATTGCCTTTTCCGTCTTAAAACTCTGTTGGTATAGACCTTGGCAGGGACTCTCACAACCTAGCACAATGAATAGCTCTTCAGAGGCTAGTTTTCAACTTGAAAAGTTCAGATGACCTAACGATACCTGTAGGGTTATAACTGGGGATGATGGTTTGCTGGAAGAAGGTCACTGTCTCTCTTGTAACTGAATTGGGCATTTGGGGCAGTCACAGCCCCACTGTAAGAGAAGGGAGAAGAGGCTGCAGAACTGCATGACCACAAGTTGCACCAATCAGTGCCTGTAACAGGGAGGATGTGCATGGGGAGGGATTAAATAAATTTATTAATAATCCTATTTCTCTCAGATCAGATCACTTTACTGCCTGAACTGCGTGGCTTGAGTGTTGTATTGTCTCAGGCCAGGTTTTACTGTGGGTTATGAGTGCTAGGTTGTGCATAATCCCACTGCATGAGCCTTGTTGTCAGAGCACTGCTTTGCCTTGTCAAAAGCAACGGCCCACAGACTGTAAACAACTTGATTCAGCATCTGCTTAGCTTGAGTCCCTGTGAATCAGCTAATGCACAGCAGGTGCATTAAGTAGGAAGGCACATTGATTTGACTGCCTCCATTCAGTTTATAATCTGTTAAGGCTATTAAGGTTTCCTCCTGGCTGGAGTGTAATCACTCCTGTCAGAAAAGGGACAGGTATCAAGTGTAAAGGAAAGTGCAGATTATGATTGCCATCTGTATAGAAGAGGCTGAGTTACTTTTCCATCATGGGAGCCTCAGGCAGCCTAAATTTCCCTCAAGACACATCCTCTGGATATGCCTTTGTAGGTAAAGAGACTGGCTGTTGTGCTTGGGCTGGAAATCTGTCATTAAGTCCCTTCCACTGGACTGGGGTGTTTTTGGGTTCAAATCATGCAAGAAGACTGCCAACAGGAGAAATTAATGAGATCTTCTCTACCTACTACCAAGGTCTGGTTGTCTTTGTGCCTTGTTGTTCACTCTGCCCCTTCCCTGCACTTCCAGCCTGCCCAGGGTATAGTCTTGTAAGTTGCTGAGGTGGCAATATCACCTTAGGGTGACAAGGAGACAAGAAGTCAACCAAAATTCAATGACTTCAGACTTCAATTTATACGTAAACATGTGGAGGTAAGCTGGAAACTGAATGAGCGTGGCCTTCTGAAAATCATGTCAGCAAAAGTTATCATTTGCTATGGTGCTTGCTCCACAGAAATATTCCTGCTGCTGGCTTTTTGTACCTCCTGAAGAGATTTAGCAATGCTAAAAGCTCAAGGTATTGATGGGCATGCACACTGCGGCCACCTATCTTCACTCCCACAAATGACAGCAAGTCGTACAGGTTTTTAGAGACAGAATAATGGTTGCAACTTAATTTTAATGGCAAAATCAGGGAACAAGCTCTAAAAAGGCACAAGCAATTCAGTAAGTGGAATAGTGGGAAGTGAAGTCAAAATTTATTTTTAAAAGACTGAGTCTGAAAGAGGCTAATGACTGATAGCTAACTCTTTTTGTTTTACTTCCTTTGAAAAGGTTGGCCCAGCAGGCAAATGCCGTCTCTAGACACATTTGAGGATTTTGAAGCCATCCCCTCCAGCACAGATGAACTTTCCAACTCTTCTGACTTGGAGGAAGAGACCAACCCTAACAATGTAATTCCTTTTTCAAATTACACTGCCCTTTCCCAGTGTAGCCTCCTCTTCTCCAAAGATCATAATTTTACCTGCAAAGTTTGGGGTTATACCAGCCCTAAATTCATGGATGTGTGGGAATAAAGAAGATGGAAACTCATCTGGAGTGTTGGGAGATTATTCCAAGACTGCTTTGTGGATCAGGACCATAAAAACTCACCCCTACTTGTAAGCTGTAGCTTTACTTGTTACTGAAGTGAGGGAATACTCTCAGCCTTTAAAAAAGTAATTTCAGACTTTTTGAGGTAACAAGACCTGGTGTCACAAACCCAATTTCTATATCAGAATAACGGCTGGCTGGTTAATTCTAAAACCTGAATGCACAGCACAGTTCAGTCCCAGGTTTGAATAACATATAACCTGAGCATGATAAAAAAGAAGAAAAGTGACTCAATTCCCTACAGAAGAAATCTGCCAGCTTGAAATGCCCAATTCAGTATTTAACTAAACTCGCACTTTCTTGCACAGTGTTCTTTCATCCATAGTGACTGTATTTCTGGTGCACAATTTCATTCCTTTTAGGGGACCAATCTTTTTCGGGTAGAAGGCAGTTTTGACAGCTGTTTCCCGGATTCTTTTACACTCGAGGATGGAGATTTAGTGCAGTTTGTGCAGGAAGGAGAGAATGGTCAATGGTAAGTACAGAAGAGAGACAGAATCTTACAGGTAGAACAGCCATAACTTTCTGGAAAAGATGGAAAATATTCCGAAGAATGTTAAAGCCTCTTGAAAATCAATCCAAATCCATTCATCCCATTGACCAAAATATGAAAGAGGCAGTTGGAGGCATGAACATACAAGCAGCTTTTGTTAATTTCACTTGGTTGGTTTTCATCCCAAATGCTTGTGACATGAGGCTTAAGAGGATGGAAATTTGCGTAAAGGAAACAGAGGAGAATGTTTGGGCTTTTGACACCTTTAGCCAGCTGTCAAGGCAGCACCTTCCCATAGCATACATCAGTAAAATCCCCGTGCCTTCCACTGAGCTGCAGCAGTGAACCAGAGAGCATTTTTAGCCCCAAAGGCGTAGATATAACATGTGGCTGACAAAGTGGAATGAATCTGTTCCCCTTGAGCTCACTTATGTTTTGCTGTATTTATTCTCTCTTGCTGACAAGTGAGTGTTAGGAACAGACCTGGCTGGACATCTGAATTCTCCTTCCATGGGTAATTTGGAGGAAGAAGATCTGATCTCCTTGAAGTGCCCATGCAGTCAGACCCTTCACTCAGAAATGACATGCAGCTGAGATGGGAACAAGTGCCGTAGGGTGAAGTAGGTGGGAAATGAGCTAAAGCCATACACCCTGGATGGAATTTACAGCAAAGGGAATGGCTAATATGAAAGATTCATTTTCTTCAGCTCTAAATTTGTCCGAGGGTCTCAAACACAGGCCATGGCCACTGGTTCCTTGTCATATAGTCTTTTTGCAAGTGAGCTTGCTCTGGGATATGGGGTCACCACATGAAACTGCTGAAACTGAAGTCACTGGCTACCTGTAGGACTGCCCAGGTCCTCTGCCTTCTTCCTTAGTTTAGGAAATAGCTGCCCAACGTGCACCTCGAAGAAATACAATCAAGGGAAAGGGAATCTAGGGAAATTCAATGACTGTTCTCTGAATTTCAGGTTAGTGAAGAAACTCGTCTCGGAGAAAAGTGACTGGGTTCCTGCCAGTATATTGCAGCCAGCAGAGGGGGACAGTAACAACATAATTAAGAACAGCAATGCAGGTAACAGAGAAAATGTGTTACTGGCATTTGTTTTCTCTCTTTTTTTTTTTTGTTTGGTTTTTTTTTTTTGGTTTTTTGGGTTTTTTTTTGTTGGTATGCTAAAGAAGAATGTGAATAAACAGTGCCTTCAGTGTATGTCCATGCTGCAGTCTCTGGTGATGCAGCTCAGCTAGCCTGAAATTTGATGATGTGAGTGTCAGAGATAGTTAGTCAGAGCAGTTTACTTGGCATGGTTTAATTGTTTTTCCTTTCCTGGGCAGAATTTGATCTCCTAGCAATTTCTGAGGCTACCAGTACCAGGCTGGCTACTTTACAGCTAGCCCAAGTGTGTCATATGGTAGGGTATGTTATAACTGCAGGATAGCTTTCACCTTGACATGGGTAGTTTCTGGATTTAGATTAGTATCAGGACTGTGGTTCAGGTCTAGGTTTGAAACCAAAATCTCATGAACCATTATGGGTTTCATCATATTTCACTGCTGCTCCAAAAGCTGGAGGAAGGGCTGCTCTGGTGAGTGTTCAGCCAAATCAGCACTAAAAGTCATCCTTTCTTCAGCTTTGGTTCTGACCTAACACTCAAACAGGTTGCACTGGAAAAGCTGAATCTCAACAACTCAGATCAAAGGTTTACAATTTTAGATTCATTTTTGCCACTCCTTAAATATAATTTACCAAAATGTGTCCTGCTTTTCTTCCACTAACAGAAAAAAGCAAAATCTGGCATAGCCATTCCCATGGGAACCGTGATTGAGCGCTACTAGCATTTTATTCTGATTTACGTGTTTCTTTTAATTTTAGTTTTGGGTTGATTTGGGGTTTTATTTTTTGTCAGTTTGTTAAAGTGGAAAAAAACATTTCTGAAAGTTAACCAGGATTCTTTGCTGTGCTTTAGAGGGAGTTTGGTAATTGCTGCTCCTTCACCTCCACACCAGGTCTTTACCTTCAGTGCCTAACTGTGTCTTTTCATTTCTTTGGCATGTCTAATGCTTCAAAAGAAAAATAAAGCCATACACACATTACAGTTAGTTATATGCCAAAATAGCCTCCCTTTCCTTTAGTGAAGGAATTAGGAGAGCAGTAGAATTGTGATTTTTTTTTTTTTTTATTTCATGTTTTTAACAATAAACCTCAAGACTGTAGATGGGACATCCTTTAGACAAATTATAGTGACAATGCCCATGTCTTCCTTTTCAGACATGTACAATGATTCCTGCAGTACAGCCTCAGTAGAGTCAGACACCAAGGAGAGCGAGGTGGCCAAAAGCTTCCCAGCAGAACAGAGGGCTGGCAGCTGAACAGCAGGACCAGCCTTCCTCAGGACCTCGTCCATCTCTCTTTAATTTTGGGTGGACACTGGATCAAAGTTGCCTTTCTCGCAAGCTCTGAGGTTCATCATTCACTAAAACGTTATCGGCATGAACAGATGAGAACTGTGCTGTCCACCTGGCAAGCTGGGAAACACAACCTTAAAATGAGCATTAAACATCCAAAAAGGATCAAAACCCATTCTCAGTATTAGAGGAGAAAAATCTTTCTCACATTGATTATCAAACTGTTTCAGAAGATGTGGCCTAAATTAGGTCAACAGCAGAGCTGAAGAGTTACTATGCACGCACCTTTTGGCAACTTCGCTTGAACACCAAGTTATGCAGAGGGGCACATGCATGGTGATGAGTTCTTGCTCTACCATGGGGTCGCCTGGTGGTTTTTCTATTTGCTGGCCTCTGGCTGTGCCTTCCCCATCCTCCTTAATTCCAGCTGATACATCACAAATGTGCCCTTTTTGCTGATGGTCAACACCAAAACCATCCGATTTTAGGGTGGTTGTGTAAGGAAACTTCTGACTTGGACCATCAGAGAGGTTTCGTGCAGCAATGATATGACTACTTCTGGAACGGCACAGCAAATGACCTGCTGCATAGAGAATCGTGTTGGATTGATACAAATAGCAACTCCTGGCTATGAGATCGAGGTGCAGGGCTTAGGGAAGCAAAGATGTGTAACAGCTACTGTGACAAAGAACATTTTGAACTCTTTACAATATGTCATTCCCCTCTCCCCTCTGCAGTCTGTGATTGCTGGATCACAATCCTTTGCATTTGGTGCCGAGAATTCAATTGAATGCCATTTTATGTCATATGTTTGAGTAGACTGCATGCTTTCTTTGTGCGCTGCGCTATGGAGTAGATACGTTTCATCCCCCATTTGGAATACACTTAAGCATTGCAAATAGGCAGTGAGCATTAGATGCTCCAGTGAGTGGATAGATTGTTGTTGTTAAATACTTCTTTCCAGGACATTTGATTAAAGGACTACCAAATCTCTGCCACATAAGGCTGTAATGTATAATATAAAATGATCACAGATGTTATATTATTCTTCTATAAGCCATTAGCTCATTTAGAGCAGCTGTTAAAGCATGAAGGGATTTTGATGGTAATTGGGTCTTAGGTCCCACAAAAGCTGCTAATACTTTAGTAAAGATAAGTATTGACTCAGAGTTGTATACAGGCAAAAATCAGCCTGGTAAAAATTACCCTAGAAGGTCAAGAGTGAGTGATTGGCTTTCACTATTAGTTATTTTTGGTTTAACACTGAGACTAGTGGTGCTCTATGTAAATAACAAAGGGGACGAAAGCGCTAAAAATAGAGATGACGCAAAACCAAAACCCACTCTTCAGTATCTGAGCCTCTGAGCAAATAGTAGGAGTCAGTATCATTACTATTATTTTTGCAGGGACCTGAATGTTTTTCCCTGTGTCTCTGTGGAGGCTGGCATTGCAAATATCTTAGTGTATGAGGTCAGGATAGCTGTGAAGAAGGTAGATAGTCCCATCCAAGAAAAAGCCTTAGAGTAGGTAAAAGGTTTATTCAGATTTTGTTTGCCTGTGAAGTCTTATTGGTTAATTATTAGTTGTACTGTGGTGGTGAATTCCCATGGTGCTTCTAACCCTTAATATCTAAACTCTGTGATTTCTGACATTGTTTTTCATGACTGAAGGACTTGAGAGTTCTGTACCTTTTTGGAAGCTAATTTTGTCCTACAGATGTAAGATCTTGTCTGTTTTGTGCTGGTTATTTACCTTAAAAATGACATGTAGCCTCTCAGGAACATCAATCCTATTAGTCTACTGTAGTCATGAACATCTTGAGGGAAGAATTGATTCCTTTCAGTCCCCTAAGGAAATATGCAGTGATGTTTTCTTGCAGTGCAATTACTTTATCATCTCCCCAAAATGAGTTCATTTTGGTTTCTGTATTACTTTGTGTATTTTTTGCATGGCCTGATAACAGTGCTTCTGTCTACACCTGCCCTAAGCATAGAAGAGGAAAGGGGTAGAGCTTTGATTGCACATTGATAAAATATAGTAAGCTTGTGTATGTGTGTGAGAGAGAAAGATAGGGGAAGGGTTACCATGGGTATATGAAACTGCCAAAACTAGGATTTGTAACATTGCTGACAAACAGAAGGATGCAAACCTGCACTTTGGAGTTTTTTTACAGGAATCTCATTCTAATGGTGTGAAATGGCAGTGGGAAGGCTCTGTTTGAACAGGAAATGGAAAATCAGGTATTGTCGGTCCATTTCCTACCTCTGCTGTGTGCAGGGTGACAGTGTGCTAGTCCTGTATCCCTGGTGCCTCAATATCTTCCTAAAACTGGAAAAAAATTGGAGCTATTGGATTTCCCCTGTGGTGAATTATGATGCTAAATTTTAGCATGTGTTTGAAAATTGGGGACCCTCCAGGGGAAAGCAAAGCATTCAACCTCATATGTCCTGCTGTACCCTCCATGAGTGTCAGTAGTGGCATCCTGTGAGGCAGCCTAGAGCTCGAACAGGGAAGATGATTGCTACAGAAGTGTATCCTGTCACCCAACTCACCATGTCGTCATGTCAACTGCAAAGGTATGGGCTGGATTATAACAATTTTCCTCCCTGCTTTGCGCTTGAAAACAGTTTGGGGTTTGGCTTTAATTTTGGGGGGGGTTGTTTGTTTTTTTTTGGTTTTGGGGGGGGGTGTTGGTTTTTTCTTATTTTTTTTTCCACCTCCCAAAATCTTGTGTTTTATCCTGTTGGACCAAAGTTTGAGTCACTTCTGCACCATGAATATCCTGATGATGACAAGTAACTCACTGCTCTATGGCTGTGGGCAGCAGTGGCACAGCAGTCTGGCTCTCAGTGGTCTTTGGTAGCTGGTTGTATCACAGCTATCCTTGGACACTGCTGAACCTGAGCAGGGAGCCCACAACCACTAGTTGTGTCTTTAACCTTCCTGCAGTGCCAGTGAGCCAAGGGCTGTTTCTGCCTGTTTGTGTCTCCACGTTCCAAGCCCAGACGATACTGCAACCAAGGCAGCTGCTGCTGGGGAGAAACCAGAGCCCTTTGCCTGGCTGATACCTGTGGTGCAGATGTCAGTGAGACAGTGTCACACTGCTGGCTTTGCGTTTTTAAAGAATGAAGTTCGATGACAGATCAGGCTGCTGGCAAGTCTGAGAACAGCCAACAAAAAGTAACCTTCTGGCTTCGCTGAAGAGACAAAACAGGGTTTGATTTTTTTTTTTTCCTTTTAAATTAGTAGATGGGATAGTCTTTTAATTACTGTATTTCTGTCAAGCAAGGTGATAATTAAGGGAATGACTCTCCATGTACCGTCTAGAATATGATTTGGTGATGTCTAGCAAGACTAATGTGTACTTTATTCTATATGTAGGTCTTTGACACCATAATTTTTAGGTAGATAGACCTAAAAATCATAGTTTTCAAATGTGGATTTCATTTCAGTGTTGTTTGTAGAAGATAGAGTGAACAGAAAGTCATTTAAAAGTAATGGTTGCCACTAAGTTTCAGTTGTAGAAGAGACAAGGTCCAAGGTGTATCTCTGCTGTAGCAGCACTCATGGTTGAGCATTGTTCCCTTGCTGCTTGACCCCTGAGTCCGTGCCTGCTGCCTGGCTGTTCTCTCTGGGTCGGACTAGCGAGACCTGCCCTCTTGGCTGAGGTTTTGACTTGGATTTCCTTCCTCTGCTCTGCTGCCATCTTCTGTGAAACTTTTAAAACTTCACAACCTCAAAACTCTGCTCAGCTGGGTGTAGACTCCTTCCTTACAGACGGTAATGACAAACAGGTAGATGGGCAGCTGCCGTGATACACAGGTCTTGCTTTTAGTAAGCCACGCTAAACTCTAATGAGGCCTGACCCTCTCTTCCTCTCACGTCTAACCCCACTGCGTGGAGAATCAGACCAATGGTCATTGTCTTGATCCTAAATGGCTGTGGCCAAACCACATCTGAACACTGGCTTTTCTTGCCAGTGACAGCAAAGCTGTGCGTGTGTCTTATATTCTGGTTGTGTATGTGATGGAAAGCCATTTTATTATTCATAATTTTCTTAGACTCTTGAGATTTCAAACAGGATTGGGTGTGAGGAAGGCCATGTGCTTCCTTTCCAAAAATACTCAGACTTCAAATATATATATGATTAGAAATATATAATAATAATAAAAAAAGAGCCAAATTGTCTATTTCTTGTTGCAGCTCGAGCTGAAATAGCTGCTAAGATTTCTTCTCCTCAGCTAAGTGTTTTTTTCTTACATCTTTTCATGCTGTTGATAATGATGTATTTGTATATTGTGACCGATGAGAGATAATCAGACAGGGAAAGAGCACAGAATAACCTGTCCTTTTTCCCAGTCAAGACAGAATGTATGAGTTTATTACAAGAAAAAATTGTGCAAATGAACTTCCTGTAATTAGGCCATTCTGACCTGTGTAGAACCACAGTTTGTTTGAAATTTATAAAAATTATAACTAGCACAAAACGTTGTGGTTGGTGTCTCTATCTGAAGTAAAAAGTCACATGAGCTTGCTTTCTATTCAAAATAAAGGAGTGTCAGTAAAGGCACATCATCATGGCTGAAAAAAGCCCACACATCTGTCCAATTTAACTTTATTTGACACCATATGTCCAACACATATGTCACAAAAGGCACAGTGGTTTTTTTCTGTTACCCATCTCCCTTAGTCATGTTCCTGAATCCCTGGGACTCTTAGGAGAGTGCAAAGATTCACACAGCTCGGTGTTACACATGCTAATGTTGCAGCCAGAAGGCAAGGAGGTTGTAGGATAACTTATAAGATCTCTGCATGCCTTTGGCTACCAGTGTTTTATTAGGGAGTGCTAATTGACCCAAATGCGTGTTGTGGATCATGTAGAAGGACAAGCAGGTAAAAATGGAAATGTAAAACCACAATGCAAATAGAGAAAAATAAATTGAAACGAATTTCCTCCAATATCCAGATTTCTGGGGGCAAACATCCCTTCACTAGAGTTTTCAAATCATGGGCCTTATCATGTTACTGCAGTGCAATATTGGTATGAGAAAATGAAGAATTAGGACCACACCAGATCCCAGGTGTGGGGCTTGCTCTGTTCCCCACACCAAGCAGTCCCCATGGCAAAGGCCCAGGGCTGGAAATCCAGCTGCACACATGAGCGGGTGTAACGCTCTCCGGTTGCAGATCTCTGGTGCGCAGCTACATGTGCCAGGACCTGCCTGTGCAGTGCCTGTCCCAGCTTGGTGTGGTTTGCAGGGGGCACTTCACAGGACATAGGTGGGGCATTGCTATTTGCCAAGGAGTGTGTTCAAACGCAACACTAATGGTGAGTCACCACAGCTGATCCACCTTCTACAAGCTTAGCCCCTGGAGCAGGGGCTGAACCAGACAGCAAAGGCTGCTGACAGTCCCCAGCTGGGACCAGAGCACGTTTGGGGCTTTGCTCAGCCTTATCTTGCTTTTAGCAGGTGCTTTGTGGAGTTGGCTCAAGATCATACCTCTCCCTTCTGTGCCTTAACATAAAAGAGTTTGGCCTTAAGGAAAGTACTTTTTATAAAGAAAAGCACTGATTTACAGGTTGTAACCCTCCACTGGGGCACAATTGCAGTCTGCACCAGGTTATGAAACTGGAGAGAGGTGCGTGAAGCTTTATGTGGCCTCGCAGAGCGCCCCAGCTCTCAGCTGGAGAGTAAGAGCCTGTCCTCCCCCCAGTTAGCCCAGCAGTCCCTTCTGTTTTCACTTCCTGTCCCTAACCCATAATTTATTTTCTCCTGCAGTAGTTACAGATCAGAAGCATGGTCTCCCTCTCTCCCCACCTCCTTTCCAGCCATGTGACTGAGCACTCCCTGCATCAAGCGCAACTTTTCAGTCCCCAGGAAATCTTGATCTCCTTTCCACTTTCTCCACGGTGAGAAGCAGCATCTCTCAAACCTGCTGGCCATGGGGAAGAGCACACGGCGGTTCATCTTGCTAACCTTCACCTGTGGTGAGTAATATCCTCCATCATTTCTATGAGGAAAATGAGGGAGACTATGCTGGGTTTGTTTCCTTGTAGTGAGGACAGCACCTAACAGACTGAAAACTTTCAACAGTTTTGTTGCTAGCACTAAGGGCTTTTAATAAAGTCCCACTGCTAAGAAAATAAGTAGAAAGTACATTTAATTGGCAGCTGGTATAGTTAGTCTGATGTTTTCCTGTGAATTTTCCCTTGCAGTCTATGGTGACGAACTCTGACTGTGTGATGGAGTGAGTTCAAAATAATATTAGAAGCAGACTTCTTTGGGCTTGCATTTCTTAATTAAAAATTATTTCCAGACCAGCAGAAACTGACAAGCAGAATAAAAACTAAGGAAGTGCTGCTCGAGTAATTTGTCTGCATTGCAAGATGCAGAGCATGATCGGGAAAGCAAGAGTGAGGCGGGGGGCTTGGAAAAGGCAGGCTGGGGCTTATCTCAGTGACAAACCACATCACAGTCACCCTTCAACCCTTAATGCTGCTCTGTGAATATCTGTGGAGCCAGCCTGATCAAGGATGTGACCCAGCATGCAAAGTCATTCCTCAACACCCACAGCAGTACAAAATCTGCCAGGTGAAGAAGGACAGAGCGTGACTTAACCTGTGTAATGGCTAAAGGTTTGAGCTCACTGGTGGGGTGCTGGATTTCTGCAGTGGGTTTTGCCATTGGCACACAGGGATCACACAAGTAAGAAACCTCGTCCCTCTCCCAGTGCAGTGAGCAGGGAAACAGCTCAGGGACTCGACCACAAGCAGGTCCCGCTGTATCTGCTCTGCTTTCCATGTCCACTTCATAGCCAGAAGTCTGCTGAAGTAGCCCCCAAACATATACATGAAAGGAGAGCAAGATCAGGCTGAGGAAGTAACACTAACTCAGGGTCAACAAGGGTCTTTTTTACTAGAAAGAGCTTGTTTCCTCAGCTCCTTATCCATTTTTGATCATTCCTTTAATAATTCGTGATGTTTTATTAATGCCACAGTCAAGTCTTTCTGTGCAGATAGGGAATTACACATAAACAGAGTTTAAGGAACAAAGGACACTTAAGAGACAGCTCCTATGTTTAAGGGAAACTATGACAGTAGCGAAACCTCTCAGAAAATCTTGGGGCTTTTCCAGTTCCTTAAGGACTCAAACCCAAAGCAGACGAGCCAGTGAGAGTGTTCTCAGTGATTGTAGGAGCTCAGTCAGGTTTTTATGCCTGCACAAAATCAGTCAGCTGAACACAGGCATTTCTTCTGGGCAGCAGAAAGTGGAACAAACCCGCTGGGTGGCTGAACAGTGTGAGCCGCGTGGTAGACAAGAAGGGGAAAAATCCTCAGCAAGTTTTTTTACCCACTCTGTTACAGGACAGCAGGCTGAGAAATGTCACAGCCAGATCATGGCACTGAGTGCTCCACTTTCCACTGAAAGCCTGGGAGCAGAGCACCGGTATTCCTTTGCTGGCATTGCTGAAACTTGCCACCAAAGCATGAAAATAGGGGCTCCAGGCGCAGACTGGGAACAGTGAATTTCTGAGATCTGCCCTGATCCTTTTCTGAGAGTTTTGTTCTGGAGCATTGCGTGCACAGAGACTTGCTGGGCAGAAACACAGCTCTCGGCATTTGTAGCGCACTACTTTGAAGCCAAGGTGAGACGAGGAGATTGCAGCTTGCTCCAGAAAGACACACCTCAGGGAGCATGTGTCCCTCGAGCAAAATGTTTGTTGTGTGATGTTTCGAGCTGGCTTCATAGTAGAAAAACCAACAAACCAAACTGGGGAGATTAACAGGGGATGCAGAGCTGCGAGTATTCCTTGTTCTTTCATGGCAGAGCTGTGAAAGGGGCTGGGGATGGAGAGCTGTTCAGGTGGCTCCTTTGCTGAGCTGAGCCAGGCTTCCCGAGAGGCAATGCTGCAATACTGAGGGAGCCATGGCGAAGCCTTCCAGGCCTAGCAGGAGGGTAGGACTGGCACCCATGGGCCTACCTGCCCCTTCGCTCAGCAGAGCTACCCGACTACCTCCAACAGCCCCCCAGGAAGAGCCAAGCTCATTAGGTGCAACCAGAGAACAATCCTTGCCTATCCCTAGGAGCTGATGTGGCCAAATGCCTCTTGAGAGGATGACCCAGGCCAACAGGCTTAGCAGTGTGGTTGTGCCCTGACAGAAACTCCAAATGCCTGGAAGAGCTGTGGGAGGCTGGAGGAGCTGGCAGGTCACCTGGTGACCATCAGCCATGGGCCACCCTAAAGGCATTTCTGACTTTAATCCTCAGTGACCCTACCAGGCTGAATGTTTCTGTAATGAAAAATGGTTAGGTTGAAATGACCTTTTGGGGAAAATAAAGTTTCATTTAAAAGCTATGGCTGTCATCCAAATGTCAGTGAAATAATGTTTCTCTCCATGTCTGTAAGATAAGTGTTATCTGGTCAGTAATCAAAACCAATCTGTTAAGTAAAAAGCTAAGAAGTACTGACTATTTAAGATGTGTAAATTTAAAGACGGGTTGTTTTGCCGTCTTACGGGGGGGGGGGGGGAAAGGTGAAAATGGCAACTTCTTCTTTTTTTGTTTTTATTGCGGTAACACATTTAGCTGCAGCTACCTATAGCTGGTATATGGCAACTGCTCTGGTTTTCCAGCAGCACACAGAGAAGCAGAGAAGTTATGTGCTTTTCACCTCTACCAGAAGGTGTGGTAAACACTAAGGGAAAGTGAAAAAAAGAGCTAAAGTATCATATTAATTATGGCGTTTTTAGGTTCCTTCTGGTAAAATTTGCAATCAGAGGAATCTGTTCTCTTATTTTTGTGGCTTTTCAACTGTGTCAAGTTGCACTTCTTTGATGATAACACCTACACCGGCAGTTGTTTGTTATAGCACAGGTCCCTTCTCTCTCCAAACTGGAGAATTCATCTCTGTCCTCAAGCTAATTTAGGCAGAAAAGCATTTAACTACACCTGAAGCTTCATGCACATCAAAGAATTAATATAAATCAGTGATTTATGATTTCTTTTAGCTTGATCTTGTCTTTATAGGGTCTTCTTTCATACTTATAATGACAGACTCAAGCAGAAGAGTTGTGACCTTCATCTATTGTACAATGTACTTTTCCCATTTTTTCTTCACTTTGTTATTTAGGAGCCAGACACTTTCTTTTCAGTTCTGCAAGGGACATGTGTCTGTAAACATTACAAGATGGAAGTGTAATTTTGGTGCTGGAACTATTTTTAGATGTGGTCCAAAATGCCCCTGGATGCTGTACCCTGAAGTGTGTTTCTCATTGATGAAAGCCCATCACTAAAAGGTCTTCCCTTGTTTGGAGCATCCCCTTGGGTACCTCCCAGGGGGAAGAACTTCAGGGTTCAAGCTGGCCTAGCTACAACAAAACCATAAATAAATATCCGGAATTTCCTTGTCTCCCAGACCAGTTTCCCGGACTATTGTGAATCACTGTAGGGCTGTTACACTGCCTCACTTCCTTCACGCATAAAAAATGTCCCCTTTCCCCATGCTTTGTTGGTAAGTAACCAACTTTGCCTGTTACACCCACTTCGTCTGCCTTAGACCTTAATAATTTACTTCTAGCAAATCTTGCTGTACTTCTGCGTGCAAGGGAATTCTTGTGCTGCCTGAGGATTGTGTGAGGTCTGCTCACACCTCTGGCAACCTCTGGCTTCTTCAGCAGTAACAGTAGTGCAGGGAGCTGGGAGCTTCCAATGTGCTTCCACTGCAGTGGGTTTATTCAGAGGTGTGAAGATTGGGGGAGTGGTGAAAAGTTATGGATAGTCCTACAGCATGTCTTCTTTCACTCTCCTATCATGACTGGAGCCAAATGAAGAAATAAATCATATTGGCCATTTGATAGCAAATTCAATGCAGTTATGTTGTAGGTATCAGCAGAAATGTTAAACATAAAGGTTTCTAGACTACCGACTTACTTGTTTCTTTGCAGCATTTTCCTCCTGCTTTGCTGAAGTGGCCTTAGGGGTCAAACTGTCTCCAGAAACTGTACCCTTCCAGCATACAGCTACTTCTCAGCCATTCCCTCGTCACCGTTCTTCACCCCATCAAGGTACCACAGTTCATTTTAACAGCACAGGCTCTTTTAAAACAACAGCCATGAGCCACAGAATAACTGTGCAGACAACAGACCAGCGCCAGGTAACAACAGCACCAGGTCATCACATGACAGACCAGGCAGGAGCAACCACCACTGAAGGGACCAGCCAGAAATCTCCCACGGTCATATCCACAATATCAGCAGACAACACAACTGCAGCTGGTCAGAATACAACCCAGGCAATGGAAACGGTTACACCTGTAGTGAAGAATGCAACCATACACCCTGTGTCCTCCACCAAGCAAGCCAGAACATGCGTGAGCACAGAAATAACAGCGGCAGCCACAAACACAACCATAAAACATACAACACCAAATACACAAATGACAGCTACTGCCATAAATACTACAGCCACCACCATGCAAACTGTAAAGCCCACCACAGGATCAGGAAATCGAACAACACTACCTGAAAGTCCAATAGCCCCAGCCATGACAAATGCAACAACCATTCGTCCAGGGACTCAACCAACCATCTCATCTACTATGATAACAGCAAGACCCACTCTTGCACCGCAGCCTTCCCCCATCCCCACTGGCACATACACCGTTTCCAGTGGGAAGAAGACCTGCATCAAAGCGGTCATGGGTTTGCAGCTGATGGCTCAAAATGCACAGAAGGTGAGGTGGAAGCACTACAAGGCTGAGCTTTGTAATGACTTCGTTACAAAGTTTCTTCATTAGCTGGAATTGATTCTTTTCAAAGCAATTTTCAGAAGTTAGCTTGTATGATAAAAATAAGTGGTTTGCTACCCGTCTAAGGCCTTTTCTGTGCCGCAGCATCTCAGCTGCTGCACTTTGGCTTGTATGATGATTTCAGGGGGTTGTGTGGATACTTTCTTATTTCACTGATATCTGTGCAGTAGCAGTACTTGGGGAGTAGGTCAGCCTTCCATTATTTGTGTTTCCCAGACTGGGAGACTAGTTAAAATTTGAGTTGACTTCAGTGAAGGGTTTGACATTTTGAGTTGCAACAAAAGCAAGAAATTGTCAATTCACAGACATGGATTCAGAGATGGGTTGCCCTGGTGCTGACGCATGAAGATTTTAGGATCACAGGAACTGCCAGGCTGGACCGGAGCAGGGGTTCTGGGGAGCTAGTACCTTCTCCTAGCAGTGGTGAATGGTGTGAATAGTCCAGCAAAAGATGTCATAAAGTCTGAAAGTGTGATTATGTCACTCAGACTTTTGGTTTTGTAGTCTCCATTAATACAATATGTGGGGTTACAGCCTCAGGCTCTGAAGTTCATATACCTTGGGCCAAATCCATTACATGTTTGGGGTTTGAAAGTTTCTTATATATCTAATATTGGTAAAACTATTTTTCATCCCTCTTCCTGACAAAAGCCAGAGAGGAAGCATGATTCCCAACCTCACCAGCCCATGGTGAGATGCTTATTCCAAAAGTAAGATGTGTTTGAGGTGAGACTGAAGGAGCCAAACTGTATTCAGGGCTGCAGAACTTTCTGTTCAGACTACAGTGTGGGTTGGCAGATGCTAGAGATGAACTATGCAGGACATAAAGAGGAGGCCAGAGTGATAGGAGGAGCAACACATGTTAAAGGCAATTAAAGCCTTATCTGCCCCTGTCTTCATCTTTCCTCTGACTTCAGGCACAAGTTCTCACTTCTCCCTCTCTTTAAATGAACACTGGCACTCGTCTGACCCTGCTCTGAATTGTATCAGTTCACTGAATGAGCAGAAAACTATTACTTTCTGCTATCTTAACACACTGGAACAGGTTGGTGACATGTCAGACAAATGCTAGTGCTGGTTGAGGAGTGGGGAACAATCCTGGCAGAGAACAGTTAGGCTGCCACCACCACTGGCCTGTTCATTCAGCCCCAGAGCCTGGCTGGGGAAAATAAAAAAATAAAAAAATGAAGGGGGCTATAAGTATCTTTTTCTTATTAATCTTCCCTTCTCCTCTTCATCAGCAGCCCTGCAATGTCTCTTCTCTCCACAGAAGCAGATGGAGTACATGATTATCAACCCCAATGCAACACGGACATTTGGAAGCTGTGGGATGGTGCAATCTGAGCTGAACATAACTTTCAGTGGAGGGTTTATAAACTTCACCTTCATAAAGGTAATTGTTGTGTTTAGAGAGAAGGAGTGTTCAGAATTGGGGAGGTGGAGTTTAGACTGCCTTTAATTCAGTTTGTACTGTGTGAAAGGCATTTCCTCTATCTCTATGCTAGTTTTGACCTGTATATAAGGCACTATTACTCCTGTCCTTCCCAAGAGGCTAGAGTCACGGAACCACGGAGTAATTCAGGTTGGAAAAGACTTTTGGAGGCCACCTGGTCCAACCCCCTGCTCAGAGTGGGGCTAGCTTCAATGCTAAATCATGTCTTGTCTAGTTGAACTTTCAATTTGGAAAGGTTCATGTGTGCAATGAAGGGTAAGTACAGTGCCTTGCCATCCTTTGATAGAAAGTGCTGTTTGAATTGGAGCAGAACAGAGGGAACATGTTTGGGACTGGAGTCCCTGCAGATGGCCAAGGTATGCGTGCTGGGAGCTCTGACTCAAGCTATCAAATTGCTCTTATGAAATGGTGTCTCGAGGACCACCTGAATACAGGCGAGGTTAGCCATTTGCTTTCCCATAAATGCCGAGTATCACAACTGCCCAGCCAAAAGCCAGCTGTGGTGGTTAAATTCAAAGGGCAGCCTGTGCAGTTGTAAGTGTCCAGGAGCCATGGCCCATCCACAGCTGAAAGGGACTAATTTCATCTAATTTCGCAGTGGAAAATTCCAAACAAGTGAACTACAACAACAAAATTGTAGATAAGTGCCCTTAAAATGTACCAAACCAAGGAGACTTACAAGTACACAGAGAAACTTGGGCAAGAGAAAAGCCCTGCTTATATAGTGGGAAAATGAGCTTTCTTTTTGACGTTTTGTCTGTTGATACCATGTTCCACACTGGGACTGCACCGTACGTGAACGAGGCTTTAACATAAGCTACCAAGAGTGCTGCTGCTATTATAACCACAGGAGAAAATGGCTGAGCGTAGCCATGCTCTTGCTTCCTCGGACATTTACATGGTTTACACATTTTGGGAGGCAGCATGCAGTACTATTTATCTGAAAGCTAATTAGGCTGGGTGGTGATTCCAGCAGGGCTAACAACAGAAATTAATACTGTGTATAAAGTCATTAATGGGCAGGGAGGAATACAGTGTGGGTTGGATCCCATCAAACTCTGACTGAGTGTAACATGCATTAAGGCCATGTCCTGGAGCTCCATAGCAGTTCAGAGCTGTATTTGGCTATCACTATTGATCCGTGTCCTGCAATTAATCAAGCCAAAATGTCAATCTTACAGCCTGGTTCCAAGCCCAAATTAATGACAGTTAAGTACAAGAGGTTAATCAGTCTTTTCCATAGGAAGTCCAAGAGACAACAGCAAATTATACCACTCCTGAGTTGTTAATGCTTCTCTGCTCTCCTGAGCAGAGAAAAGATTTCAGTTAATAATCATCTTGATTTTAGTTTATGGCAGAGTGTTTTCTAAAAGCTACAAAGGAAAAATGTAAAAAATCAAGGAGCTGTTTTAAAACAAAGGATCAGTTTAGACCACAAGTGTTTGCTTTAAATGTATGCTTCCTGCAACAAGGCGACCATTTTCTGTGTTATAAGGATCCTTAGAAAAAGTCTGGTGATTCAAGTACCCCAGCTTGCAGCAGTGCTAAGGAGAATGATGTGAACCTTTAGGAGATACTTGACCTGTCTTGCCCTGAAAAAAGTGATTATTGGAGCAGCATTAGACAATCCACCCTTCACTTAAAGATAAGCCTCAAGAGAGGAGCATAGCGGGGCTCGCCTTAGACTTCTTTGAAATTCAAGTTAATATGAAATCATTTTACTGCTGTTTTTTACGTGTTTGGCCTCCACAGCCTCTCTAACTGCTTTGGACCAGGAGTACTCCCATGGTGGCACTTCAGATTTTCATGGGTGAAAGAGGAGCTGGCTCTGGCCACAGGGCTGCGGTGCTGTGCTGAGTAGCTGGAGGTGAGCGGCTGGCTCAGTACTCACCACTGCCAGCTGCCTTTTGCAAAGAACTTGAAAAAAGGAAGTTTTGTAACCAACCCACAAGATGTGAAGTAGGAGCAGGTGTTTTCCCCAAGCCAAGTTATTAACTGTGGCCAAACAGAACTTAGTGCTGCCGCCAAAAAAATGGTAATATTTAACCTCACCTGTTTGTGTCTTCAAGTAGGAGTATTACTGAGAACCCCTTCTCTTGTGTATTTCTTTCTTAAACTTTCCCAATCCATCCTACCAGCTTTTAATGCATAACATTAAAAGTGGGTGCAGAGGAGGCATTCATTATCTACCAACTGCACTCATCAGTCCCAGTGTACTCACAGCTGGAATTAAAATGCATAGTAGGGCTGCTACCTAAAGATTCACATTGTACTCCAATGCCGTAACCAGGGAAAAGCTCCTAGGGTGTCTCTCACTTTGAGACAGTTGAGGAGAGGACAGTGTTCGAGTTGCACCATGGGTTTAGGGGAAGTGCAGGCAGGACACTTAGTGGGAAATTTGCCTGTGCTGTTGTACCAGGTGCTTTCCATGTCAACAGTCTGTAGGCATATGAGCAGAAAAGCCAGCCAGAATCAACAGTGTCAGCAGGGTGGAAAGAACAGTTACTTCTCCCCTATACATCTAGGTTGCTGTTTCCTCATTTGTGGTGGCTGCTGTCAGCAGACAAAATAGGAAAGGAGTGGTACTAGCATGAGACGAGCTCTCAGCTTGTTGCTCACCTGTCCCAGATAAAACAACAATGAACACAGAAGCTCTGCTGCTTTCTGCAGGTTGCTCATGCAAAGGGCATCTATACATAAAGTGTTCTGCAGTACTGAGGGTCCTGAGTCCTTCTGAATGTGCGGGCTTAGGTCCTGCAAGCAGTCAGACTGCAGGTCAGCATGGATTCATTCAGTGCAGGAGAGCACTGTAGGGACTCTCAGTAAAGCAGAACAAGTGAATAAAAATATCCTTATAACATGCCTGTTAATTTGTGCAATGTATACTATTTGTTTAACTCCCTCCTACTTTTGATTGCCATAAGTATCACACAAATGTCTAGCTTTAGTAGTGTGTGTAAAATACACCTGTATGGTCCAGTTTCACTGAACTGAGCAGAATTGGTGATGTAGCTGAAGTGGCTGCATGACACCAGCTTCTTAGCTATTAGATGGAGTGATCTGGAAATGAAAAAGCAATATCCAGGCAAGTTGGTTCTTGGGTCCTGAAGGTGATGCTTTAAAATGTGTTTCTTTGAGAAATAATTTGTGACCATTTTGCTGTGGTGAACTGTATTTTTTTTTTTTCCCACAAATATGAGGATGTATTATGAATAAAGGTACAACTTCTTTTGCAGCAAGCTCCAAGGTACTATGTCAGTAAAATTGAGACCAGGTTGCAGTTACCTTCTGAAGGTTAGTGATTTTTACATTGTCTTAATTCATATCAAACTGTTCTGGGTGTGGGATAGGCTTTCGTATCTTTAAAACACTGGATTTTGCAAATTATGTTTTTTACCAGGCTTTCAACATGTCATTCACCTAAATCTTACAGTATAAAAATGCAAGAGAAGGGACTAGGCTGCAGTTTTATCAGAATTCTTCAATTTTCCTTGTTCTCAAAAACTGTCCCTGCCTCACCTCTTCCTGCATAGAGATTACTTCAAACCTAAATTTAATATATAAAACAGTCCTCAAAGATTTTATCTGCAAAACCACAAAAACGCTGTGACTCCAGTTTGGCTGGATGCATCTTTCCAAACTAATAAGCATACTAAATGAATACAGTATCTGGATAACAGAAATGCAGAGCTGGATCCAGATTTCAAATACATCAATATTGAGAGGAGGCATGTCTTGATTTGGTAGAAATAAGAACTGGACCCAGGGTGAGGTTCTTCATCCTGAAATCCTAGACCTTGTCTGTGCTCTTCTTTTTCTGATATAGCCTTGCTTCTCACCATTTGAACAGTCAGGAGCTGCTCCAGATGTGACATCCCAAGAATTGCTAAGAGAACATTGTTTAGGTCAGAGAGAAAAATTCCAAGCCATGACTTCAGATTTTCTCTGACATTAATTTTGCACAAGTTCTTCCCAACATATCAAATCTGTGACAGGTTAACGACTATATTATGTCACATTTCCATTTGTTACTTGTAAGTATTTGGGTTGACTTTTGCCCCTGAAAGAAGGAAAACAAACCAGGAGCTTGACCAGGTGTGTCCTAGTAGCACTGAGCTTTTGGAAGCTCGGTGTCTAGTTTTCTTCTCATTGATGAGCACTTCTATTAACTCAAGTGGAGCCTATTCTGATCTACAGCAATTAAAGTAAAAGCAAAGCTGATCCAGATGACATGTCTCCTAGGGACGTTCTCAGTCTAAATGACCAGAGTTTTCCTGTGCATAGCTAGGTGCAAACCGCAGCAAATACAAACTAATCCACTTAATCATAAGTTTTAAAATCCTCAAATATACTTTGGATCCTCCCAGTGGTGCTGGTAAGAGCCATTGCTATCCTTGCCTGCTTGTTACTGCCTCTCTGCCAGATGGTGCCATTTCACGGACCACCAGCAGTACTTTTGAAGTGAGCAAGCCCGTATCTTTCAGAGGTAAAAATTACTAAACTAACTGTATCAGTATATGCTGGTGTACTGATTTTGACTGAAGGGGACCAAGAGTATGCTGCACGCTATTGTGCCAGCAGTTTTGCTTGAGATACAATGATGCAGAGTTGGTAATGTGGATGATTTTGTTTTAAACTGATATATCTGCTTATAAAGGAGGATATGCATAAAGGATATGCCTAGGTTATGAGATCTTTTCACGCTTTGAATTTGAGCTGTATTTTCCATAAAGTACTGTGACACAGGAATACGTTTAAAATCATATTTAATACATAAAGCAATACAGACTAGATATTCCCATGCTAGAGGTGGTATCTCTGTTTTGTCTGGAAATAGCTGTGCTGGAGACCTAAGACAGATGTCTGTTCCTGTGAGAATCCTAACCCCCTCTTGCAGACTCAAGTTGTTAAAATATGATTTGAAGAAGCATCTGGAATTTTAGCCACTTTTTGAGACCCAAGCTCAGCTGAGCTGCACTCATTTAAACATGGAAGAAATGTAACTGATACTTTATGGGGAAAATGTCCATGCTTTAGTCACATCTGTGACTGCTGCTCTACCAAAGCACCATGGATCCTCCATTTTATCTCAGAAAGATGTTGGTTCCAACAGAGTTACTGTGAGTTCTCATTTTATCTGTCTTTATGGCCTCCAGGTATGCTTTACTATGGAGCTATACAAGAGCAGATGTTTACAACAAAGCTGGGGAATTCCTTTAAGTGTGCCAGCAAGCAAACCTTCAATTTGGAGAAGAACTTCCAGCTACTCTTTGTTAATATGCAGGTGCAGGCGTTTGATATTGTTGGTAACCAGTTTGGAAAAGGTAAGGAGAAGGATACCTTTTCCACCCTTCTGAGATTTACATGTCAGCACTCTGGTAGCCTGATAATCTGCTAGATAATAACCATACACACATGGTGATCCTGCTACACTTATAGTGCAATCACAGCTTTGTAATAGCTTCTAAATAGTGTAACCTGCCTGATACTGTTTTCTTACCCTTTTCTGAACCATTTTCAACACAGTGCTAATACCTATGGAAGATGGAAAAGTATCTTTTCCTCCTGCATTAAGTACCTTCTGTTTCACCTTCTCATTGTTCAGCTCTACAGCCACAATTTTATTCTTCATGCATTTTGTCCCATAGCAAGCAGAGGTGTGTTCATCACCATTGCAATGCCCAAACCTCTAATACATACAGATCAGTTCAAGGTCACTGTTCTCAATATAGTCAGATTTTAGCTATTTTGAAAGGCTCTTGACACTCATGAAGTCCCACAGCTGCAGCAGCAAAACTGCCAACTCATAAGGGATGTTTGTGAATGCAGGATGATAATTTCAGAGCAGCTGTGTCTAGACATGATGAAATGTGCTCGTGAGGAAGAGCTCAATTGGCATGCTCACAGTTTCAGAATGAATGTTATGCTCATCTCTGCAATTTGTCCCTTCTTGAGTAGCACCACAAAGAGGCAACCATGTAGCTTAGTAAAAGACAAAGACGGACCAGTACTGACTTCCCTAGTCTCTGGATTGCTCACACTGGGAGAATGTACTGGGGCTCATAACAACTTCTTCCCTACACCCACATCTGGGGTTCCTTCCGCAGGGAAATGAGATATCATCCTTGTTTCTTGTCCAGCGATGCAGCCAGGACCTGGCCAGGCTGTGGGGTCCAAGACTGCTGAGTGCACCAGGAAACTCCCATGCCCCACAGTATGGACACTCTTATGGTCCACTGCCGTACTTTTCATGAGATGCATGAAAGATCCTGCAAAAAGCAGAGAGATGGACTAGATGGGACCCTGTGGTCTCTCAAACTTCAAATGCGCATCTTCACATTTCTGTGACTTCCTCTGCAGGTGTTTCCATACAAGAATTCAGGTGGACAGACAAGCTTATCAGCTTTCCAGCCCTTCAGATGCACTAATAAAACTTTCCCTTCTGACATTTGACTTTCTGCATGCTTACAAAATATTACCCCTCTAGTCTTCTTTTTACTTTAGATCTGATTTTTCACTCAGTTTGGCTCTGTTTGACTGATTCTTTCTTTTGTTAAGTCACCATTTTAGCTGCCTTTCTTACTTTAAAAGGAATATAGTGGGAAACAACATTTGGGGCTTTTTGAGACTTTTTTTTTGCTTTTTTGCATGCTTTTCTTTAAGCTTTCAAAAGCCACACTGAAAATCCAATCTATGCTCTCATTCTCATCAAGATTTTTTTTGTGGGATAACACTGAACTGGAACAACTCATGAGATCCCATCTGGTCCACACATTCCCATTCAAATTTATACAGTGAGTGAGTTCATTCATAGCTTTTGGTATAGCCTCACCTCTAGCAGAGGCAGAGCTCAGAAAGACTGTTTTCCTCCTCCCCACCCCCTATCCCAAGGTCAGGCTAATCTCGGCTAATCAGTACGATATACAAAATTAAATTAGTTTTGCTTTTAACCAACAGGCTGAGAAAGCAGCTACTACCTCTGAAATAATTCCCCAGTGGCCATGAAATAGGTATGAAACTGTTGCATACCTCTGCTCTATATGCAGATTTGGAAAGACGAAATCACCAATATAGGAATGACTTTTCACCAGCCTCTTCCCTTCTGGTGTCTCAAGACTGCTAGTTTCACTTCTGTTGCTCCTGATTTGCTTATATTTAAAAGGGGAAGAAAAAGAAAACACTAATGATCATTGGTTTTAAGTTCTTTACAATTTTGTACAGACTGCAGCAGTGTTACTTGTGCTTGCTTGCCCTGTTTGAGTCCAGAAAGCTGTAAAAGTGTCTTCTGAACTGTTTTTCAGTATATCAGAAACAGTGCCTAGAGTTCATAGCCCAAGGTTTTGTCAAGACAAAATGGCCAATTCAAACATCTCTGGCTTTTGCAATACCTAAATGCAAATACTTTTCAGCTCACTTCCTTAACAGCAGGTTACATTAACCAGACAAAGCTTTTAAAAGGCAGCATCTAGTAGAATACTGGTGCTTTTGGCTTTGTGATGTTGCATCACCATCTGGATCAGATGGGAAGAGGATCAGATTTTGGGCAGAGCTGTGTGGAGGCTCTGGAGCTGTGACATGATGTCATGCACTCCACATGCTCCCTGGGCTAACTGCCCACCATCAGCATAAAGATTCCCACTGGGGAAAAGCCAAGCTGAGCTATGATCTGTGCCAGCATAGTCATCAGAATTAGACAATAACAATAGAGGGTTTTGTCTTAAAGTGCTGTCAAAATCTACCTTGGAATAGTCACAGGGAGTGAAAGCAGCAGAGGGTGTTGGATCTCCCTCATACCCTGGGTATAAACTGGATTTATCGCTATGCTGGCGTACATTGTGGGATTCAGCTGATCAAGCTACCCTGTATAAAGCATAGTTTGCTACTGAGGTGCCACTCAAAGCCTCATGCTAGAGGTCTTGGTTTCCCTGGACTCCAAGGAAGGACCCTTCCTGTAGATCAGATGGAAGATGGAGGTCTCATCCTGTTCTGGGATAACACATTAGTGATCTTTCCCAGGCCTTGCCTTCACTCCCAAGGCTACACTTGCTGTGAATTTGAGACTGATTCTGCCATTGTAACTGAGTAAATATTCTGTTTATGTTGGTGACCCAGATGGTGCAGTCTCTCCATAGGAAAACTGACCATTTACCTCAGTCTGGAAGTTGATTTTTAAGTAATGAGTTTCCATTTAATCAGAATATGTTTTGAATATTCATTTGGGTAGGGACTGGCTGAGAAAGTCAGTATTTTCCCCTCTGTAGCGAACAGGTATGTTTAGAGTGAATATATCTTTGGATGGTTCTTAAAAGATATTATTTGTGTCAAAAACAAAAAAAACAACCCATGAATATTCCGTGAAAACCTTTTCTGATATCATATGTATGATAAGATTACAATGGTACTGCTAAAGCAACCCCCTGGACTAAGTCTAAGGCTCCTGGCATCTCTGGATGTTCTCAGCCACAGTTATCCACAAGTATTCTGAATTAAACACAGAGAACAATTAGAATTTGATTTTTCTTAGGAAACGCTGACTTAACTAGGATCCTTGCTGCGCCAACGATGTGCTGGGCTCCCTTTTCTGGTCTGACTCTTTTTACTGGGCAGAAGCAATTAGAAGCCATAAAGGAGCAGTTTTTGTCCATGTAGGATGTATCTTGCTCTTTATTTTCAGACTTGCACTCTGTAGTGGGATGCTCCACATCTGCTAGCAGAAAGCAAGCCTCCTACTGTCTATGTACTGATCTTGATGGTAAAACAATTATTGCGGACATGAAAGAGCAGGGTCATTCTCCAGTGAAGCAGGTAGCTATTTTGAAAAGGGCAAGTGTTGTTTTCTTGAGGTAAGGTTCACTGCAGATAAAGATGTAGTAAGTATAGTTCAGGAAAAAGAAAGGAGGGGGAAAAAAAAAAGAAAACATGGTTTTGAGAACTTCTGCCTTGTGTCTACTAAATTTTTAACCTTTCTGGAATGCAGATGTATAGTCTAGGAGTACAGTGTTCTGCTATAACACATTTTCTGATCTCCTTTTACTTTCAGAAGAAGAATGTTTTCCTGATAAAAACAGCAAAGCAGCTCCCATCGCGGTGGGCCTGAGTATCCTGGGATTGTTACTCATTGTGTTTGCCACTTTCCTGATTTCCAGAAGAAAGCCACAAAGAGGATATGAACGTATTTGAGGTTCCCTTGTACTTCCAAACATGCGTAGCAAGTAGAGAAGTCACAGGAGTTTTAGCTTCTACCTGGCAGTCTCACTACCCTGAAGCCACATTTTTAAGTGATTTTAAGGGATGACACCATGTATTTAAAGCTAATATTTCTGGAAATTATTTCTTTAAGGTGGGAAGGACAGAACTCACACCATCTACTTTAGGCTATTCTTGGCATCTAATTTGGATGTAGTTCAGAGGACCAAAATGAGGAGCTTAAATTCTTTATATTATCAACAAAGGAGGCAGTTCATACCACCCAAGTCAGATGCCTAAAAATAGCTTAAAGCAAGCAGTATCACCATTCCCCAGAAAATACATCAAGTTTGTTAAAGATAGCATTTGGATTTGTTAAAATAGATGTGTCCAGTAATACAACCTTCAAGTGACTAAACCAGAGGTCCACAGCTAGAGACAATCTTGTTAAATCAGAGCTCAGTGAAAGCCTTGTGGGGACACTGTGTATGCTGAAGTCTCAGGGCAAGTGTAAGTGTGACTTCCATTCGCAAGCAAGTTCTCACCAGTCCTAAAACAGGGTTACATTTTGCAAGTCCTTGTTTTCGCTAGTAAGCCCTTGACAAGGACTGAGCACTAATATGTGATTCTTACTCTGGAGGCAGTATTTTTAGAAAAAATTCTAGTTTCCAGTGACTGTGGATGCAAATAAAAGATTACCCAGCTGAGGTCACACAGGGGCTGCCTGACCAGAATGTGCCTAAATTATCACTTGTCACTGCTTGTCTCAGCACTGCTACAAAAATGACTGAACTTCTTGCCAATAATTCCTGAACTGCAGCCTCATAAAGCACAGCACATTTAGAGCACTTTGACCTTGGTAAATTTATCCCAAAGGGTTATCCTGCAAACTGCACAATTCAGGAGCTGATTGACAGGCAGCTGAGATGTGCAGCGGAACCGGGCAGGATTTTGGAGGCAGTAACTGCACATCCGTCTGCCACACCAGGCCACGTTGCTCCGCTTGTCAATTGGTGCTCAAGGCACAGCATCACTTCGCGACATGTTTGCCATACAACATGGAGAAAGCTAACATGAGGGTCTGAAAGCACTGTGAGACGTGGGCTGATGAATTTGCTTGATAAATTCAAAAAGCTTAATATTTTGTGGTCTTGTGAGAGCTCATAAATCACCCCCTTTCACCTATTCAGACATGGACCTGATTGAGTGACTGCTGCTGAATTTGGTAACTCTCTCTACTGAGATGGCAGCACTGTGATCTCTCTTAATCCAGGAAGATACCATGCTCACTGAAAATGCCAGGGATTAAGTGGCCACAATTGCGGTAGACCTGAACAAGGTCCATGAGCAAATAGAAATCCACTGATGGGGTATGTTCAAGGCTTCTGTGGGAAATAAAAGTGTGCACAGGCCTTGGACAAACTCTCTGCCCAAAGTGAATGCTACTCAGTGTGCTTACAGTTGAGGAGCTGGACTTTCATATGGAAATAATTTGGAGCTGTTTTAAAGAACACTAATTGATACACTCTGTAGTCTATTTCCTCCTAAGCAAGTGATGAAGGCATCACACTTGCTTTTGCAATTAAGTTCAGCTAATGTTCTTTGCTGTAACAGGGAAAAATCTCCTTGTCACAAAAGATTTACAAAGCTAAACATATGCACGAATGTGCAGAAGGACACACATGTGCACACACCACACAATCTGTTCACTGCAGAACATCAAAATGATAAGAAATCATATCTGAAAATCTTGACAAAAGAGAAAATAATATTAAATAAGAGCACACTTTCCCTTTAGGTGTTAGGGTAATGGCTTAAGTTTTACCAGTTAAAGTTTTTCCTGGAAAAGGACTGTGGAATGGTACCCATTAAACAAAAGACAGACTGAAGTAATCTGCAAAATATCATTGTTGATAGTTTAATCTGGATTTAAACAAAATAGAAATGCTGGGAACTAGTTTAATTTGCATGAATAATGGCCCAAATCCTGAACAATTATTAATGGTGGTGGAACCTCACTGGATTTTCACTGGGTTAAACTGATAATAATATCTTGTGAGTTTAATTTCCCTTAAATATTTTTAAAGTAGTTTTGATATTTTACTAGTGTTTAATCATTGAGAGTTTACTTATTTAAATTAAGAAAGAAAAGAAATCCTTCCATTCCGTCAATTACTAAAAGATGCTGGTCTGTGTCAAGCAGGAAACATGGTCATACTGTTTCATAATTGACGTAATACGTAGCTGTGGAAGTAATTACGCCTCCAGAAATGTTCCCTTTGCATCTGAACAAACTGATAAGTAAGAAAGATAAAGACAATTTTGAAGCATTTCTGCACAGAACCAGCTGCAAGCAAGGGAGGCAGTTGAATATGATGATGAGGTAAAGTAGCACAAGAAACAAAATACTGAACTTTCAAACCTTCAATACAGATACAGTGATTTGAACTGTATTCAGCTGAATACTCAACTTTAAATTTGAGTATTTCAATTATTGTTTTGTAAAAGGCTCCAGCACTTTTAATATTGCTCAGTGAACTTTACCTAGCTTATTTTCACTCTTCTTCCTTCGCCCCCGGTTACTGGACAAGCAGCCCACTGAACTCAGTGGCATGGTTCAGGCCCTTGGCTTGATAAGATTCCTCTGGTTCTTAGCGTTAGTAAATACTATTAATCTGCTGTTTAGAAAGCAGATTTTTATACTTGATTAAAGCATTCACTTTTTTTAAAACAAGAGAATTTATGAAATGGCCAGCAAGAAAGGTAAATACATCCAGGTTGGTTGATTCTATGATTCTATGAAGAGCTTCCATTTGAAAGTGAGCAGTTGTATGCAGTAGTGATGTTACTGTCCCAAACTGCTACATGTGGACATTTTAACAACGAACACTGTATAAAAAGCTCGGCACCACACATGATCTGACCCTAAGCTGTTCTGACTAGAGATCAATAGACATCTTTCCTATTCAAACCTAAGTCCTATTTCACATGTTCTTTGGGTCGTTGCGTTGTATGATCTATACAGTTTGTTACTTCTACTGATATGGATATAGCATTTTCTTGTGATGTTCTGTACTGAAAAATCCTTTTATGTTAATATTCCGTCTTTTAACCTTTGATATCAACATGAGGAGTGAAAACTGTTCTTAATCACTGATAATTCTGTGTTTAATCTTGTGATGCCCTCTGGCATTTTTGCCACTGATGTAAGGTTAATTTTTTTTCCCCCCATACTTTTTTCTTTCTATAGTGAATCAAACTTTGGTACTGAACAATGTTTGGATTCAGGCTTACCTGATTTGTTTTTATGCTTTTTATTGTTATTATTTGCTGTTTTTATGAAGCTGCATACTGTCCTTTCTAGATGAATAATACTGTGGGCTTGCTCTAAACAGCACGGGGGAAGTGCACATGGCATAAACTGATGAAACAGTTGGATACTCCCATGAAATGCTGCCAACATGCAGCAAAATTAATCCAATGGGGTTAGTGCTTCACAGTAGTAAAGGATCCATTGGAGAATTCTTTACTGCATCAGGAGATCCCAGCCACTAAGTGCAGCCTTTCTTCCACCTGCAGCCCAGCCTGCATACCGTCACCTCCTTCCCTGACCACAAAAGACACAAGCAGCCTGTAGCAGAGATGTGTGTCAGCGTGTGAGCATAGCATGGAGTGCTGCCTCTCTGAATTTAACATTGAATGAGAATTAGGCAGCCCAGCTGCTCTCTGAGTTGCCATGTGCAGCTTTTGAAGCTGGTGCCTATATTAATCTTCTGCCAGAATTTAGGAAGATATTTGGCTGGCACTTTTTTATCTAATGGATTTGCTCTGAGGTCCTCTTCCCAGTGGGAAGACTATAGGTGTAATTGGTCTTGGTCCTGCAAGACTTTTTTTAAACATCTTGTCTGAGAAACATTTTGAGCAAAAAGTCCCTTAAAAAGCACCATACAAAGGAGAGGCTCTTCTGGTAAACTAGTTGTATACTAGGTGAGCCATAATAGTTCTATCATGGGGAGCAGTGCACAGTTTCTTTGCTTCCTATTGATGTGGATGTAAATGAAACCATAAGCCTGGCAGATTGCTTTCCTTCCAGGGCTGCTCTTTGCCATCGTCAGACCTTTGTTCACAACCTGCTTACTGCTTGGGACAGGGAGATACCAACCAACCTGCCCTAAAAATCTGCATGCCAAAAACCTTCATATAGTCAGCTTGAGCCCATGTACCCAGAGAGCAGAGAAGAGCACAGACGGCTGTGGGAGGGGACAAAGTTGCAGCTGGGTCCCAGATTGACCAGCAGTGTTGGTCTCAGCACCCCCAGCTCACTTCTTCCCCCGGCAGGCTCATATCAACCCATCTCTGAACCAGAATGATGATATGATGTACCCCATTAGGGAAGCTATGCTTAACTCACTGGCAAGCATGTGCTGGTCTGGAAACAGTGGGGCCACAGAGGTTAGGAGGTGAGCACATCCCTGTAGCTCCCTGATGTTCTGCTGCAACTCTCACCCCAGCCCATTCACTGTGGTCTCTTGCATACCCAAGGTAGACCAATGGTATCCCATGGGTGTGATGATGTCATACTTAGCCAAATCACCAAGGAGTTTATAAAGCAAGATTTAATTTCTTTCAGTTCTTTTTGCTCTCTGATGGACAAATTAAAAACCAGCTGTTAATTCTGGTTGAAAGAGGGAGATGTAGATCGGCATCTTGAGTGTATGAAGATGGTTTGGTTGATCGCTTCTAGCTTGCTATAATATATGGTTGCTAGAAAATAATTTGCTATGAGAAGATATGCTCTTTATTTTTCTATTATTGATGTTTCTATAATAAAGGTCATATCTAGTCATTAAAGTGTGCATTGCTGTGCAATTTTATCTCTCAAGTGCTGTTTCACCTAAAC
The DNA here is from genome assembly GCF_004027225.2 of Strigops habroptila. Taxonomy (NCBI): domain Eukaryota; kingdom Metazoa; phylum Chordata; class Aves; order Psittaciformes; family Psittacidae; genus Strigops; species Strigops habroptila. The sequence goes on along the minus strand of NC_044284.2, from coordinate 34,347,562 downwards.
TGTTTAAAATACAAGTTCAATCTAACAAACAGGAAGGTTTCTATGAGCTCTGGACACAAGCCACAGACACAGATATGCCTATATCCTAATTATAACTTTGATGATTATTTCTTCTATTGCTTGGGCAGCTTATCGCACGTTTCTATGTTTGTTTCACCAGCACAGCTTCCAGAGTATCTAAATTCACTATATTTCTTCATACAACTAGATCTTTTTGTTTCCTATTGGACCAAAACTCACAGACCATAACTCACAGCAGATGTGATGGATGCTTGTTACTTCACATTTAAATTGCTTTCACAGATGATAATCTTAGGCATTATGATAAGAGTCTTTTGAGGAGAATGCATCCTTTCAGTGTGCAGTTATGGAAATTAGAGGAAACAAATAGCTTGGGAAATACCACACATAAACCTGAGAATTCAACAGCTTCTATGTTGGTCAAAGGAATTTCCCAAAGGATGGGGGCTGGACTAGATGATCGTTAAATGTCGTTCTCAACCCAAATCAGTCTATGGTCCTACGTGACTTTGCTGTGATTTTGCTGTTTGTCACATCAACAGCCAGTTTGAAATATCCTAACTGTGGGACAACTGTGTGGGATAAACTTCTCAATAAAGAGGGGCACTCAAAAATTCTTCAGCTTCACCTTTAAGGGTTTTTCAAAGGAACTTGAAACCAGGTCTGTCTAGGTCTACATTTGGCTAACAACTGCAGCCAGACCCCATTTTGGGTGCAGACTCCTGTAATGCCTCTAAGGCCACTATTGGGATGTGTCATGAGAGAGCGCTCTGCCTAGGAGGGAGAGGGGTGGGCAGGTCGGGAAACAGAGCACTATCTTCTCTGTAGTGAGCAAGACAAGGCTCTAAAATGGCTGAATGAGTCTCACATGGCATGCTCTTCATGGCTAAAGAAGCAAAGGTTCTTAGATGGATTGCAGAAAAGCAGAAGATCTGGTAAAGTTGGGGGAGAAAAACCTCTCTCTGCTGCCAGCAGCTGATTAAGGAACTTACCTGCTAGAGAAGTGCCAATGAGGGCAGCAGAGAGAAAGTAACTTCCCTCAGTGATAAGATACCATAATTATGCTTCACTTGTTGTTTCTAGTGTTTCTACTGTTCCTAGTGTCAGTGCACATCCCTACATTATAGATAATTTACTGCCTACAGGTTGCAAAGTGAAAACTTCAAAAGCCCCTTCAGTAGAAAAGCAAGGCTGCCAAGAGAGCAGGGTCAGTTTGCTCTGCTCTTTTGCACTTGCTTGGCCTCGTACAATATTAAATTTGGTGCCAGGTTCACTGAAGTGGACAAGGTTCCTGGCTTGTTTGTGTTAGTTTTTGAAGCTGGGCTGGTAAATACACACTTGGGAGATGTATTTCAGCTGATGAACTAGGATTTATACGGGGCCTTCTGCATTTCATTGCCTGTGGGTTGGCACTCCGAAGTAGGCCATAAAAGGCTGCTGGATGTCTCAAAATTCTCTCTTTCTTGACAAGGTGTAATGGCAGATGGAGGAATAGTCTATCATTTCTCCTTTTAAGGCAAAAAGTCCCATCTGTAAGTCACACCATGGACTGTCCCAGAAGCACAGAGGTTGGGAATTCACTGAAGAAATGTTTTTACATCAGAGTGTCTAGAAGAAAAAAGAGTATTTTTGAAAGCATTAATTTGAGGAAGATAACAAGGGTGAGGAGAGAAAGATTTCTGTGAAGGTAACCCTGCACTAATAACATGATGAGACACTTAGAGACTACACTTTATTTCTTACATCTATGGCTGTGGCCATTGCATGCCAATAATGCAGGGGTATGTATGTCTGAAGTTTATCAGCCACAGCAATGCTCATACTCCTGGGCTTTCCCAGCTAGCCACAAAACGTCACAAACCCCGCATTTCCCTTTTTCTGCAAGTCCTGTTGCCTATGAAGTTGGCAGATCCCAAGTATTTTATTAACTTATAATCTGATTGGCTCAGTTTCTTATTTAACTCTTTCTTCAAAAATTTAAAAAGGAATAGGTGGCATTTCCCACATGCAGAAACAAACAAACAAACAAAAAAAGAGCTGTTGAGAAAAAGGGAAATGTTCAATCTGAGTCAGAAAATCTGTGCACACTAGAGACACAGATCTTGGTTTTGAACCTCAGCTTTTCTGGGGCTCTCCTATAGCCCAGAAATTTCTAAAGAATATGATTCATGAGTCCAGCCAATGTTTAACTTCTCTAATTTTTTCATCTCTTCAAGGAAAACTAATTCATATTTCAAACAAATTATGATGTTCACAACCTGCTCATGGCAAAAATAATAATGAGAAATGTACTCAAATTATTAATCTAAAGAAGCTTTCAAAATATGCCAAGCTTCCACAGTAAAATTTAAAATGTTGCCAATCGAACCTATCCAATATATCATTAGGTTCATCACAGTGCCTCTATCTATGTACATGCACATTAAGCATGTTACTGGTGTCAGTGAGAAAATTATTAGTTTCTGCATTTCAGTTTTATTACGCTGCACTTTCACCAATATGTGTATAGAATATGGTGATCCCACTTGACTTTGCAAGCCCTAAAAGCCGTGCTTGCAGGATGCCTTCGCCAGAGCAGATTTGCAATATAAATGAGTTTGCAACTTCCATTAGTTCTACTGTCAAAGGCATAAACCCTTCCATCACCTCTGATTTACGCCTTGTGAAACAGCTGTAGCTCTTCGCAATGTTCAACGGTAAACTACGTAGAATGCTGCCATCTTGTGTTTACAGACAAATTAAACATGCTGGGTTTTTTTAAAAAATCTGAATTTCAAAAGACAAAAGTAGCATCTACGCTGCCAGCACATGGTGTTGAAGAAAAATTAAGTGAATGAATTATGGAAAAGTGGAAGCTTCACTTAATAATTTAGTTTTCAAAATTTCATCTTTAGAGCAAGTGCTGAGCCCACAGCCTCTTGCAGTCAGGTTCAAGGGACCATACTATTTCCCTGAGCTGATCTGGTGTCTGTTTAACCTGCTACAGCCACCGAGTCCTGGTGTGAGAGGTCACCATGCCGAATCACTAAAAAAGCAACAGTAGAACAAGCAGAGATTACCTGCATACCAAGAATGCCCTGGAGATAAGAAATTGTGTTAATGCTTCAGTGTATGGACAACATGTCGACATGTGAAATACTACTACTATTATGACTGATAGCTTGTGTGTTCCTTTTGTGAAAAAGCATGGTTGCTTTGCTGTTTGTAAACAGCAACTAGAAATACTTATTTTGACTAAGTGCTGTTTGGTTGTGTTTTGGTTTTTTGTTTTTTTGGGTTTTGGGTTTTCGGGGTTTTTTTGTTTGTTTGTTTGTTTGTTTTGTTTGGGGTTTTCTTTTCCCCCTGTTTCGTTTTTTTGGTTGGTTGGTTGGTTTTTGCTTTTTAGGTTTTTTTATTTCTCTATATAAGTAATATTAAAATCATTGTCATGTGAAATACTACTTTGAAAATGCCTTGTTGTAGTCAATCAGAATCACAGTTTACCTGAACATTATTGTTAACTTGAGTTCAATTAACTGGCATGATCGAGGCAAATAAGGTGACTTTGGTGATTTGCCCTCATTTGCCTGCATTACGACATCCAAGTCAACATGGACACTAAGAACAGCCTGATGAGGCCTGACGACAGGCCCAGCTCCCCTGTGCCCTCAAGAGCACAGAAGCTGTGCAAGAGCCTGCAGCAGGCTGGTCTCTAAACCTGCAAAGCCTGAGGAGCAGAAGGGATCGTGCCTGCTTTGTGTTCACCAAAGGGTGGGATGTGCTCCTCCACAGCACAGAGCAGCCCTGCAGAAAAGGACTTGGGGGTGTTGGTTGACAGGAAGCTTAACATGAGCCGGCTTCAGTGTGCGCTTGCAGCCCAGAAGGCCAACTGTATCCTGGGCTGCATCAAAAGAAGCATGACCAGCAGGTCGAAGGAGGTGATCCTGCCCCTCTACTCTGCTCTTGTGAGACCTCACTTGGAGTACTGCGTACAGTTCTGGTGTCCTCAACATAAAAAGGACATGGAGCTGTTGAAGCAAGTCCAGAGGAGGGCCATGAGGATGATAAGAGGGCTGGAGCACCTCCCGTATGAAGACAGGCTGAGAGAGTTGGGGCTGTTCAGCCTGGAGAAGAGAAGGCTGCGTGGAGACCTCATAGCAGCCTTCCAGTATCTGAAGGGGGTCTACAAGGATGCTGGGGAGGGACTCTTCCTTAGCGACTGTAGTGGTAGGACAAGGGGTAATGGGTTCAAACTTAAACAGGGGAAGTTTAGATTAGATATAAGGAAGAAGTTCTTTACAGTGAGGGTGGTGGAGCACTGGAATGGGTTGCCCAGGGAGGTTGTGGACGCTCCATCCCTGGTGGTGTTCAAGGCCAGGTTGGACAGAGCCTTGGACCACATGGTTTAGGGCAAGGTGTCCCTGCTCATGGCAGGGGGGTTGGAACTAGATGATCTTAAGGTCCTTTCCAACCCTTACGATTCTATGATTCTATGATTCTATGATTTACAGGACACACTTCTGTGCTGGGGAGTTGGGCCTGGGCACAGGGATGTTGTGGGTTCTGAGGATCCCCGTGTCCTTCCCAACCACCCTCTCGTTTCATGTTGCTGCTCCATTACCACTCTGGATGTCATTCCCGAGGGAACAATCAGCTCTGAGCCCAGGCATCCATAAATAAAACCAGGAGTCCTTCTGCAGCGTGCATCATTTCACAGTTACACGAATTCAATTTGATCTGCCGTTTTATTGCCCTGTTTCTCGGTGTCATGCAACCCCTGCCGCCTTCCCCTGGCTCTCCCTCCACGGGACAGCCATTTCGCACACCCCTTTCCCAGGTCGCTCGGGAGGGAGCACGCGGCAAGCCCTCGAACCCCCATTCCTCGCCCCGTCCCGCCTCCCTGCGCGCTTTCTCTTCCCGCTCCCCGCCCAGCGGCCCCTCCTCGCCGGGCCCCGCCTCAGCACGCCCCTGCCGCGGCAGCCACTAGCGGCCGGTGTGGCGCACACACCCCCGTCCCGCCGGCCCCCGCGCTCAGTAACATGGCGCTGTTGTTGGCAGTGGAGCGGTGTCGCTGCTGCCTCTGGGCGCTGCGGCGTCAGTGAGTGCGGGGCGAGGGACGCGGTACACGGCATGCCCGGCCCCTCGGGGGCGGTGGGCGCTGCCTATGCGCTTTGCCCGGGAGTGGCCGTCCCCGCTAGGGCGGCGCGCCCCGTGGCGGCTGTTAACGGGGACTGACGGATAGCGGCAGGGAACGGGACCATCCCCGGCAGGGAGCTGGCGGCGGGTGCTGGGCCTGGCGCAGGGGCAGGCTTCGCAAAGCCGAGCTGGGGTCTGGACTGTGGGAGGGAGGGAGGGAGAGAAGGAGGGAGGGACTCTGCGCCTTGCGGGGAGCGACGGAGCTGGGCCTGCCGCTCTGCTCGGGGGTGCGTGTGTGTGTGGGATGCTGGTGCCTCGGGCTCCTCTGGGGACAGAAAAAGCAAAGAAACCACCCAGGGTTTCAAGCATAGTCTTAGTAGTTGATACAGGTTCCATGAAATTGTCCAGGGTGTTCGGGGTTTGAAAGCTGTCGTTGCCTACCTTCTGCCAGCTGGAAGTCTGTGCAGAAGCAATTGGTGACCACCACAGCAGTTTATTAGCGGTTTAGGAAATGCACAACTTCTCTCTCTTTTTATTGAAACTGAGCCTTTGGTTGTGTGGTGTCAAGGGCATCTTGTGCCTTTTTGTCTAATACTGTTTAAGAATTGCTGGGCCTGATCCAGGATTCCAAAGTTGATGTATGTGTTAAATTAAAACAGTTCTAGGAATTTACAGTTTCTCTCAGCCACTTAAGCCTTCACGATCTCATTTCTTTAATGTTAGTTGGTTTAACTTTCAATTTCAGAAATTCTTCATAGCTCTTATTTCTTGTAATCTTTCACATTTCCTATCTTACAGCTTTTCTCTCTACCAACAACTCCTATTTCCCATTTAAGCTTTTCTGATTTGTGGTTGTTCATGTCTTGCCCGAATACTTCAAGTTGCTGTCTTTCTAATAAATGCCAGATGTTGGCTGTTCTATCCACTAAAAGAGCCTTTGAATGCTGGTAGAAAAGCAAGGAGATAATTTCTCTTGTGTCTAAATGCAAACACTTAAGGAGAGATCTAGTGAAGTTTGCATAAACCTTCCTTGAACTTGAATGTGTTCTGTGTAAATAGTTGTATGTTAGTTCTGTTCTTCTCTTACCTGAAAATAAAAGTATAGTGGTGGCCAATTCTTCATATACTTTTCTAACACTTCTGTGTGTTTGTAATTGTATAGGCGATGGAACCAAGTACAAAGATTTGTGAAATGTGCTTCAACAATAGGTATGAAATTTAACTTCTTTAGCCACTCAGTTTAATTGCTTGTGTAATGTGGATGGTTTTACAATTAGATTTAGACCATTAGTTGCTGAAAAACTGTACACTTTAAAAATAAATATTAAATATTTGTATAGCTTTTGAAAACAAGAGTCTGTAGCTGACCCAGCGGAAATAATCTTTAATGTGTAAATAACATTTTGAATAGTTTTGTCTGTCATGTTTAAGTATACTCAATGAAAACTCTATTTTTGTGGTGTTTTCCTCTGAGTCCTTTTCTGATACAAATGTTGCAAAGGTGAGAGAATTGGGTTTTTAGGTAAAACGGTACTTAAACAATATATGAAGGACAGTAAGAAGTATATAGCAAGGTGATTTAAACTGACCCTGTTGTCAAGTTGTCTAAAAAGATATGTTTTAGAATTCAGAGGTATATTTTCATTATGTTAGTTAGTTTAAAGCTATTTAGTTACGGCTGTGCATATTTCTGTACTGTTGTAACCACTGTCATGAGACTTAATAGAAGCTAGTAAATCACTACCTAAAAAAAAACCCCAAACCAAACAAAGCCAACAAACCAACCAACCCCCAAAACCCTTCATGCCTTGTTATTATTTTGTGACTGTGCTCTTCAAAGAAATGTGAATTACTTCTGGGGGGGCGAGGGGCCAGTGAGGACAGGTGTTAATTGTTCCCTAGTTGGTCCAGAAAGTACACAGCAAAACCAGAAGCATGAACTTTTACGTTTCAGTGTCGTTTTAGATTTAGAAAATATTTCTTAGTTCTAAAAAGAAAAAAAAGAATTAAACATACTTCTGCAAAAGGACTCTAAGGATAAAATTTGCAGACTAACATGAAAATGCTTTTTGGTGAAGCATGTTTTTTTCATTATTGGGAGAAACGCATAAACACTATAAATGATGAAAAAGAAATCTGAATTTTAAAATGGCTTCATCCTTTCAAACAGGAGGTCACAACATAGAGAAGATTCTTATCGCAAACCGAGGAGAAATTGCATGCAGAGTGATGCGAACAGCAAAGAAAATGGGTTTGAAGTCTGTAGCAGTTTGTAGTGAAGCAGACAGAAATTCCATGCATGTAGCAATGGTGAAGTATATTCATTAAGTTTTTGATTGATGTTCATTAACAACACTATTTCTCATTAATAAGTTCAATGTGAAAGTATATTTGTGTGCTAATACAGTTGGTTTTCACCTCTGTAGAGTGACTTCCATGTTTTTCTTGAATACATGAATAGTTTGCCTAATTTCTGTCTCAGCACCTGATAGCTTTTCAGGAAGTGTGTTAAAGTTTGGCTTTCTAATGCTGGAGTAGCAAGGGGGTTAGAGAATGGACTCTGGGTTTAGGAAGAAACTCAAAACTGTTTCACCCAGTGAGTCTCTGTATGAAGACAGGCAGTGATATAAACTGTTGCATGCTAGCAATCTGATAAACAATGTAATTGACTCAGAAATTCAATTAAATTTGCTTTTTATTATCTATTAGACAGTCCGTATTAAATATATTTTTTCTGTAACAGGCAGATGAAGCATATTGCATTGGTCCAGCACCCTCACAGCAGAGTTACTTGGCCTCGGAAAAAATAATGCAGGTGGCCAAGGTCTCAGCAGCTCAGGCAAGTAGACCATGACCTTAAATGCTCTGTTACTACCATGCTCTTTAGTTCTTTATTTTCACCCATGGTGCTTCCATCTTGTGTTGTCTTATTGAAACTCTGTGGAAGTTTCAGGGTTTTCTAAGCTAAACATATAAAAATAGGCTGGTAACATTATTCTGTTGTAGGCTATTCATCCGGGCTATGGTTTCCTCTCGGAAAACACAGAGTTTGCAGAGTTGTGCAAGAAAGAGGGAATAATCTTCATAGGTCCACCTTCATCTGCTATCAGAGATATGGGTATTAAGAGGTATCTATTTCTGATTTTTTTACTTGGCTACGCAGTTTACAGTTTGCCAAAGCTAGTTTTGTTAACAAATGACCAGTTGCTCCATAATTGTTTTATTCTGCCAGTCTTGCATGGCTTTCTTCATAGGAATAAGCTCTAGGCTTATAGATGATCTATAGATCTATAAGATCTGTAGATTCATGTAGAATTAGAAACAGTCAAGATTGTAAAGTAGTAAAAGTTTTGGTAATTAAATACATAACTGATTCTAATTTTCCAGAATTGGGGCATTGCAATGTTACATACGTAAGGGTTCAGCAGTCAGATCAGATACTTGTATACTGGCCAGAGGAATGGTGGAAAAGAAACACCCATATTATCAGGGGTTAGTGTGGCTTATTTAAAATGGGGTGATAAGTTTTGTTCATCACGAAGGATCTTATTCTTAGTTACTTAAATCAAAGAAATGTTTCCAGGGTATGAAGTATAACTCAAAAATATGGAAATAAGGTTATTACTAACACATGAACTATGTAATACTAATTTTAGATAATTAATTTTTTATCATTTCCTAATGTGAGAGTAAATTAACTCTGTAATTTAACTAGCTTTGCATGCATATTAGAAGCCAGAGCTGTTATGGTGGAGTGTTTTATGCGTGGTGTGAATCCAGCCTGTATCGTAAAAAGAGTTTTGCCTTTGTGCAGCTTTAAATATAGTTTTGGCAGGATGCAGTGTTGTAATTTGAAAATGCTAGGTTTGGCCTCTATGATGCGGCTCAAAAGATAGGAAAAAACCATAAGCCTGAAATCGACTATGCTTTTATGTAAAAGACTTGGAGGAAAAAGCAACCAAACATTTGAAGCATTTGATTAATTACAACCCAGTTGTATGTAACCCACTTGTGTAAGTGGCCCTGTTGAGGTCACTGGAACTACTTATGTGAGGAGAATTAACACTGGAAACATAGACAGGTTTGGAGCTTAAAGCAAGAAAAAAAAATAAAAAATACTATCTTACTAAACATGAAACTGTTCTGTCAAAGCACTTCCAAAGCTATAATGTCTGCTGCTGGCGTTCCTGTTGTTGAAGGTTATCATGGAGAAGATCAATCAGATGAGTGTCTAAGGGAACATGCCAAAAGAATAGGATATCCAGTTATGATTAAAGCTGTTCGTGGAGGTGGAGGAAAGGTAAAGAAACTAATCTGTTCATCACATGGTGTAAAGTTATCAGGTCTCAGTATCTGTAATGGAATATTCTAAAAGAAACCTGAAAACAAAGAAACTGGAAAACTACTTTTCCTTAAAATTTATTATTAATGTCCAGTCTAGCACTATGAAATCTCATTTCCTTTTCTTGTGTGGAGAGGCACAAGATAAGTAGCTGATATGAATTTGAAGAGTTTTGTTTATTTCAAGGGATCTCCAATAATTCACATAAGCAGAAAAGTTGTTTGATGGATTTGTGTGAAATCAGATGACTTTAAATTGTTACTTTGATGGTTCCTATGATTATTTTTTTGCTAACAGTTTTAAATGTTGCCTAAGTGATTTGAAATACTGTTTAAGAGTTTGGTGTCAAGACACTATGTATAGTGAATTCCCTGTCTAAATCTGATTTTACTCGTAAATTTCTTGCTCTTTGTGTACAACAAGGATTTTTATTGTGTATCAATATTAGACATTTAGATATGCTTTTTTTCTGTATTTTAGGGCATGAGAATTGCTCACTCAGAAAAGGAGTTTCTGGACCAACTAGAATCAGCTAGGAGAGAAGCAAAGAAGTCTTTCAATGATGATGCAATGCTGATTGAGAAATTCGTAGATAATCCAAGGTAAGAAATAGATGTTTTAATATAAACCCTGTAATGTTTCTTCTGTAATGTTAAAAAAAAAAACCCAGCAAAGAAGTACCACACACCTGGTTGTTCCCCCGCTGTGAGATGGGGAGGAGAATCAGAAAAAGGTAAAACTCATGGGTTAAGATAAGAACAGTTTAATAATTGAAATGAAAACCGTAAAATATAATAATACAGATGATGATAATAGCAGCAATAATAATAATAGTAATGACAAGGAGAGAGAGGAATAAAACCAAGAAACACAAGTGATACACAATACAGTAGCTCACCACCGATGTTCAGCCTGTCCCTGAGCAGTGATCAGTGGCTCCCAGCCAGCTCCCCCAGGTTTTTTACTGAGCATGACCACTATGGTGTGGAATATCCCTTTGGCAAATTTGGGTCATCTGTCCTGGCTGTGCTTCCTCCTGGCTTCTTGTGCACCTCCTTACTGGCAGAGCATGAAAGATCGAAAAGTCCTTGACTTAGGGTGAGCACTGCTTAGCAACAACTAAAACATCAGTGTGTTATCAACATTATTCTCATAGTACAGACAAAACACATCCCTGTACCAGCTAGTAGGAAGAAAATTAACTCCATCCCAGCCAAAACCAGGATGCTTGTTTATCTTATGATATTTCACAGCAGTAACTGGCATTTAGAATTCTGTTTCACTTAGGACATTGAGGAAGTCTAAAACAATTGAAATCCTGCATATTAGCAGCCACATTTCTACATTTTTTGTTATCTGAGGGCAGACACTTAAAGTCCTACTGAAGTATACAGGGCCATGTACAAGTTCAAAATCTGTTTGGGTGAAGTCAGTTGCAGGATTGGGGCTTTACTGAAATTCATTGAAAAATTTATTATTATGGAACAGGCATGTTGAAGTCCAAGTATTTGGTGACCAGCATGGCAACGCAGTGTACTTGTTTGAAAGAGACTGCAGTGTGCAAAGGAGACATCAGAAGATCATCGAAGAGGCACCAGGGGTGAGCAGAAAGTTCTTATAGTACCTACATATTTTTAAAGTAATTGCTAACCCTCATCAAATTTATTTAGCAGGTAGTAATTTATTTCTAAATCTCAGTACCTGTTTTAATTTTGCTGCAGAAAATATTCTAAATAAAAAAATTACTTTAGGAAAATGATTCTTGGGGGACAAATATGTAGATTTCATTGATAAGGATTTCTCTACAGTTACTAAATACTGCAAAATGTTCATGCATAGTAGGTTTAATATCATCAAAATTCACAATAATTTATAATATTTTGTATTATTATTAATTTACAGCCAGGAATTAATGCTGAAGTTCGAAAGAGACTTGGAGAAGCTGCTGTCAAAGCAGCTAAAGCAGTTAATTATGTGGGAGCAGGTAAGTCTGTGAAGGTATGGCTGCTCCAGAGGTATTCTTTTAACTTAGTAAGACTTTAAGACTCAAGGCAAATAGCATCTGGTTGGTTTGGAGTATGATACACATCACCCAATTTTTTTTTTTTTTTTTTTGAGGCTTAAGCAAGTAATCACATAGTTAAATTTGATGCAGTTATGCAATTTAAATTTGCATACCTGATCTGAGCTCAAGACCAGTGACAGCTGAAGAATAGAAGGAAAAAATTTCAGAGCAGATAATTCAATCAACTAGATTGTTGTTGGAAAGCGAGCATTATGAATGTCACTAAGTTTGATTAGAGCAAGGGAAAAATAATTTCTCTTTCATCAAAGAAAAATACTTTATATTCAAACAGTAAAGCCTTTAAGAGAAAAACATAGCTCGCTGTCTGTGAAGTTCACACTATTTCCCAAATGAAAAATAACCTACTAAAATTATTTGTGACTTTTTCTCACTACTTTCCTTGGATTTTTTTTTTTTTTTAATAATTGCATGCCTATATATGAACACAATAATTTGAAGAGTTTTGATGCACTTTTTACAGCTTGTAACGAAATGCATCTCTTATTGTAGAAGAGGATCATAGAATAGTTAGGGTTGGAAAGGACCTTAAGATCATTTAGTTCCAACCCCTCTGCCATGGGCAGGGACACCTCACCCTAGACCATGTTGGCCAAGGCTCTGTCCAGCCTGGCCTTAAACACTACCAGGGATGGAGCATTTACCACTTCTTTGGGCAACCTGTTCCAGTGCCTCACCACCCTCACAGTAAAGAACTTCTTTCTTATATCTAATCTGAATGTCCCCTGTTTAAGTTTGAACCTGTGAAGCACAGGATGTGCGAATGTGCAAGGAAACAGCACTTCTGTTTTCAGATTTCAATTGTGTGACCCTTTAAAATAATTTATATAGAATTTGATGAAACTCATGGTATCTGATCTAGAAAGAATAGTCTTGTCCTGACATAAATCAGGTGTGTTAAGTATCCATTCTGAAGAAGTCTTGTTTTAAAGTGCCTTCTTATTGCTTCAGGAACAGTGGAATTTATTATGGACTCCCAACATAATTTTTATTTCATGGAGATGAATACCAGACTGCAAGTAGAGCACCCAGTTACGGAGATGATCACTGGAACAGACTTGGTGGAATGGCAGCTTAGGGTGAGTGTTAATTGATTTTACATGTAGAATTCCTCTTGTCTGGTGAATAGTGCTCCTTGATATTGCCTATGAGAGACCAGGTAGGTTTTCAGAGCCACATCTCTTATAGCTAATAGGGTAGAGTTTTGTTTGCTCTGAAGGAACATCTTCTATTACTATATCTATAGAGCATTGTATAGATGCTCTGAATTCCAACAAAATCTTCTTCCAGTTGTGTAAAGAAAAACCATTTTTTAAAATTATATTTAGAGAGGTTATAGAGAATGTGGAAGGTGGGACGAAGTAAGGTCCTGATCTTTCCCTTGCCATGCTGAAATTTTTTGGGAACTCTAGTTGAAGTGTATCTCTGGCCCAAAAATTGTTCTTTGATGAGCCTGTAGGAGGAAAAAAAACTTCACAAAAACATGTGTCTGGTGTTATACCAGTGTAGTCACATTCTAAAATAAATGTATAGTTGTGTGGACTGGAAGCAGGCTGTTTCCTCACACACTCAATTTGCAGAGAGTGCAATTACTCATGCATTCAAATGATAACAGGAAGTTTTGGACCTTGGGGAACTGGAAATGAAAAACAATTTTTGTTAGATAAATTAAAAAGTGGGGACAGCAGCACACATTGAGCTTAAGTAGGTGGCAGGGAGGGGAGTGTTTATGTAACCAGAAAGAAAACTAAAATGTCAAATGCTTTTGCAAAAAGGAGGAACTTCTGGCTTCCTGACGTGGGAATGGAAATTGAGCACTGAGTGCTGAGTTGGAACAGGGATCAAACAATACTGGAAGAAAGAGAGAAGGTGGAAAGAGATGGTGCTGTTGGCACGTGGCTTAATGAGTCAATAGGTGAAAAATGTCAATCAGTTCTTGCAGAGATTATTTTTGTGAATCTGTATAATACTACTCTTTCTTTGAAGACTCAGTTAGATTCTGCTGTCTCTGCTGAAAGTTTGGTGGTAGAAGGCAGAGTATGGAAAACCCCTGACACTTAAAAGATTAATTGTTGCTATTTTTCAATAGGAAATTGTATTTTCCCATGTAGATGAAAACTCTCTAGCTTCCTGGTAAAGTCTGCTCTGTACTTAATTACAGCAGGCTTCTTGTTATTATTTTGTCCCTAAAATTTTGTCCCTGTTTTTTCAGACTGTGTGTTGCTGGTGTTTGTTGGTATTTCCATATTTGTAATGTGAATTCCTTTGAGTAATAAAATGATGCTTCCTTCCCCATTAAAGGTTCTTAAATTGTTAATAATCCCTTTAAAGAAACATGCTCTGAAATGTACAGGTCCAACAGTATACAGAAGAATCAACCGTTTATGCCAGTAGTGCTGGCTGTCAGCAATCCATTTTATCATCTGCTCTTGGAGGAATTTTTCTCTAATAAAATATTGTTTTAGTTGACCAGGCTTTAACTTAAGCATTTAATTATTTTTGGACGTAACTAGTAGGAAAAAATCCCCACTATTTTTCCATTGTGTTTTAGATGTGTGAAATATTAGGAGGTCAAATTATACAATAATAATTCAAAATCCTTTGATTGGTGACTCCCAGACAAAAGGAAGAAGTAATTTCAGAACTAACTTTTTATGACATACCACTTTTTTCTCCCTGTGCATTTTGAATGTGTTTTCTAAGTATTCATGTTTAGAAGAAAGATATTTATTATTTTGTACATTGGCATTCCAGAATATTGATCCCACATTAAAGAAAAAACCTGTTGTTTTCAGGTTGCAGCAGGAGAGAAGATTCCCCTAATGCAGGAAGAGATTCTGCTCCGGGGCCATGCATTTGAAGCTAGAATATATGCTGAAGACCCTAATAATAACTTCATGCCAGGGGCTGGGCCACTGTTGCACTTATCCACCCCACCATCCGATACTTTCACCAGGATAGAAACTGGAGTTAGACAAGGTAGAAACGAAAGCAGTGGTGTAATCAGAAATATTTTGCATCAAAAGCTTTTCTTCCTAAGCATGTCCCTCTTTGGCCTAAGTAAGTTTGTCTATAGGGGTGTTGTTACAAAGACAAATCTCTACAGAATTATTCTTACTTGTCATTGTCCATATACTTTCGGTCAGTCACTGAATATTTTATTTACCTCTTTACTTACTTACCTGTATCCGAATTATTGTCCATTGGATCATGCTGATTATATACTCATCACAATTTATCAATCCTGCAATCTGACTGCAACAATGAAAACTGAATTTTAGTAATGTTTCCTCTTCAAAAGTCTATACTGCAGTTGTCCTTGGAATTGAAATGCCAGGTCACATCATTAAAGATTCATATTCTTTAAGGACACAGAGAAATGTGGCCATCGTGTTAGAGTTTAATGCATATGGTGTGCAGTACTATGCATTACCAACTTTCAGAAATACTTGGGTTAGTCTTACAGCATTTTTTAAATATATTTTAGGTGATGAGGTTTCTGTTCATTATGATCCAATGATTGCAAAGCTAGTTGTTTGGGCTGAGGATCGTCAAGCAGCACTGAGAAAGTTACGATACAGTTTGCATCAATATAATGTAAGTAGAAGGAACCCAGTATGATTTCAGATCTTGAGCTAAATTTGTGAACATATTAAACAAACAAGATGTGGATAAAATACTACAGTAAACTAAAAATGGTTTCTAAAAAGAAGCCTGCTTTGCCACTACCATTTCAGATTTATTATTTATTTACAGAAACTGTATTTTTTCCTAATTTGCAATTGGTGGAGGGAGTAGAGGTAAGTGTGAAGTCCAGTTTTACACATAGATTTCTCTTAAGTTTGTGGTATCTTCAGCTGGATGATGCAGCTGGGACTTTATAGAAGAGTAAGGCTAAATAACAACATTTTCAATTGTAGTGTAAGCTTTCTGAACCTAAAGGAATTTGTAGCTGGAATTTGTGTCAGATGATGTTTGCTTGTAACTTCTAATTTATAAAAAACCTAAGTTTTTAAACTACATATGTGGTAAAGAAATACAGGGATTTTTTTAATGCTGTTAGTTCTTTTTAAGAAGTGGTCCCTTTTTCCCTGTTAAAAACTACAGGTGTGTATCTATTTTCAAAAAGAGGAATTCAGGAGGTTTGACTTGAGGTGAGACCAAATATTATTTGTGCAGAATTAATTTACACTTTTAAATGAAAAACAAACATGGTTGAGGTACTGAAAATGTTTGGCCCACTATTGCTTTAGCTAAAAGATTACTGCAAGTGAAAGAGATGGGAGGGAAAAAAAAAATCCATTGGGTGTTTTGTAGGTTCCCCCTCCCCCCTGAATTTTCTTAGTAGTTCTGTCAATAAATATTACAGCACAATACAGCTACAAGTTTCACTGATTTCTCTAAAATATTTCTATCTTCATGTTGTTTGGATAGTTATTTGCAGTACAGGAAATGGATAGTATCTAGTAAATTTATAAAAGCCACTGTTCCCATTTGTTACTCTTGAAAGATCAAATAAGGAATATTTGAAACTATTATAACTCATTTTTAGTAAGAGGCACTTTTCATACTAGGAATCTTCTTTTAAATACACGGAGCATGATTTTCTGAAACAGTAGGGTGTTGGGGTTTGGTGGGCTTTTTTGGTTTTTGGGGGTTTTTTTTGTTTGGGTCCGTCCCCCCCCGAATAACCTCCCGTTATCGTTGCTGGAAAACTTTCTTTGCCTCACAGTGGACAAAGGTAGCATTTTAAAAATAGTGCTTTTGAGCAAGTATTCGTATTGGGGTTTTTTAAATTTAGTTTTTCTTTTTAAAAGCAATGTTTTCATTGGTAATAAAACAGACCGGGTGAATTAATTACATTTTATTGATAAACTTGGTGTTTTGATAGTGCTATCTGAAGAAAGATTAATCATCTCTTCATAAGTTAAGTAGAAATCTATATACTCATTCGTAACTTCATTTCAATTTGGCAATATGTTTCTTTTTCTTTACAGATTGTAGGATTAAGCACTAATATTGATTTTTTACTGAGTCTGTCAGGACACCCGCAGTTTGAGGCTGGAAATGTGCACACTAATTTCATTTCTCAACACCATGATGAGCTATTTCCAACCAAAAAGGCAACCCCACATGAAGTTATGTGTCAGGCAGCTCTAGGACTCATACTGAAAGAGAAAATGCTAACCGAAGCTTTTAGAGATCAGTCAGATGGTAAGGATCATTCTTCTTTTGTTTTATTTTACCTGTGACTGGATGAGACAGTGCTGTGAGCTCATGTGCAATTATTTAATTTGTGTGGTCCCTTTTTGTCTTACTTTGTGCCTGCTCAGTATTCCGCATTCTGGTATCTGTCAGATATTTACACAGACAGCGAACTATAACTCTTGTTAAGGGACAGATATTGAATATATCAGCACTGTAATGTACAGACTCCTTCCCACAGCACTTCAGATAGGCACTATCTGAAAGACCTTAGGATGCATAATTAGTGTCACTGTGTACTCTTTGTTCTTTACAAGCATAAACAGTGAGTATCTGTCACTATTATGCCTACAGTTGGCCCAAGGTTTTCAGAGATAAAATTGACCCTGCTAGAACTGGGAGAGGCAATAGGGTTTAATGGAATGAATTGGACATTCTTGAGTTCTGACACTGTTAATGGCTATACCAGTGGGGCATGTGATTGCTGTTAAAAAAGACTTCATATAAATCTAAGATGTGCTGCCAACAACCTTGTTAATTTTCTTTCCTCCTCCACTTTAACTATCCTGGAAACATGGGAGAGTGGGATTGGAAAGATTCACATACACTATTCCTTTGCTTTAAGAGATGATGAACTAATCAAGCAATATCTGATAGCTGTATATCTGATCCATCCTCAAAACCACCAAGTAGTAGAAAACTCCTCCATCTTCCCAGGCAGTTTGCTGCCATGTTTGACTGCTCTTGCAGCTGGAACCTTCACCTAAAGTTAATCTGACCCAGCTGTACGGCAGTTGAATTCCCATATTGCTTTCCTGTTCAAGGGTCTCTTCATGGAAAACAGTCAATATCCTTCTTGGTGAGTGCTGTTAGTGTCATGTTGCTGTAGGTTACACAGCATCAGTTTATTCATTGTTGAAGCTTTAGTGAGGGACTGTCACTATTACAGTGGTTCCTCAATCTTTAATATGCAATATAAATATCTAAGTATGATGGTACTAATAGTAGGACAGTGATTTTTGTGGTGTAAATTGCTAAAGTACAATTAAAGTAATGTATCTATGTATTTTGTGTTTTAGATAAATACTCACCATTTGCATCCAGCACTGGTAGGAGACTAAATATATGTCATACTAGAAAACTGTCTCTGTTGGATGGGGAAAACAGTAAGTTAATAAAGTATGTGGAGGGAGAGGAGATACTTGATGGATAAAGTTATTTCAACTGGTGCTTGAAAATTCAGGCTAACCAACAGCAGTTGTTTATATAAATATAATATAAGCAGTATGAGTTTTAAGCAGTTTCAGCTGGGAATTCACAGAACTTAATGCTTAATCCACACTGCTAGATCTTGAGGAAATACAAACCAAATTCAAACAGCACAACTAATGTTTATCATTGAAATGAATAAGGTTGAGATTTTTCAGACATGAGTGCCATTGACTTTTTTTTTTTTTTTTAACAACTTCATTTTGGTATGAAAGTGCTCAGCACTTTTTCCCATCAAAACCTGCTTTCTGTCCAGACAACTTAGTACAGAATTCAGAGCACGACTTCCGGTGTTCGTCTTTGAAAAACAAATTGTCCAGAATTCAGTGTGTACAAAGCTAATTTGAAAATACTTGTTCTTAGTATTGGTAGGTCTTTTTATCAAGAAAGACAGACTAAATATTGTGTATGTGTCATTATTCTCTAGATCTTATAATCAAATCTTCTCACATGCACCTATTTTTTTTTTTTTTTTAATTGAGCAGCTGTGGAAGTAGCTGTAACTTACAATCAAGAAGGGTCATACAACATGCAGGTACAAGTCCTTTTTTTTTTTTTTTTTCCCCCAGATATTTCGTTAGGTAAAAGAAGAAATTTTCTTGTAAAATTCTCTTGGTATTAGCCATTACTGAAGTTCCTTGGTAATTACTGATACAGGACTCTCTTCTTGGTTTGCTTGCAGCTGTTGTTGCAGCTGTATTATTTTGGCCTGAAATTACCTTTGCTAGATGCTGGATTGGCATGGAAGTGCTACTAAAATCCTTCTGAAAAGAAGGCTAAGAAAAGCATTTGGTTTTCCAGTGTTTAAAGATCACTCTTTGTTTTCCTCTTCCTTAAATTTGTCTTTCTGAAACATTGAGAGTTAGGTTTAAATCTGCTGTGCTGACCGGGTACAGTGCTGACCAGGGTGTTGCCCTAATTTGCACCCCTGCTCAGGATACTGATCGAGCAAATTTTTTTTTTTTTTTTTTTTTTTGTCCTTCTCAGGGATCAATAACAGATCAACAGTATCCTTTTGATGCATGTTATAAAGTCTTTATTCAGTGGAAAAATAGTATGGGACTATATAAATGAAGACTCAACTCGTAACATCCTGAAAGATCAGCAAGTCTCTGATTTTTTGCTCAGTGATGTTAGAAATAAAATTATCAGTTAAATGTAATGCACTTAAGTTCATATTCTTACTGTCTTTGTATTCTGAAGTTGTGGCAGAGGTGCAATTTTCATTGATGTAGATGAAAGGGTTGCCTACAAATAAGTGGCCTTTCCATTTGGTATTTCTTTTGCAGTTCTGGTGTCTAATTGACACAGTTTCCATTACTGCTCTCCACTACTCCTTTGTGGGCTTACTGAATATGTCGTAGTTTCTGTATTATAAGCTTCCAAGACTGAGGAAGTTGCCTGTCTTTGGGAAAGCATTGTGTAATTTTATGATGTCAGCTGAATAGTATGGATTTTTCAGCTTGAAGGAGTTAATGTGCTAGGACAAATTAAGTATCATCGCTAAATGAAATACTCTGATTTTTGCTGTTGTTTTTCCTAAGAGATAGCATACCTTTGTATTTTGAATGCTATTGCATAGTTTATGATAAAAACTGGCATGGGAGAGCATGTTAGCTAATCTTTGGAGCTGATTGCATTGGATATGGAATACAGACTGTTAACAGAAAAATAGGGGATACGTACGATAATTCTGGAATTTGAAAAAAAAAACCAAATCTTTAAAATTATGAAGAATCACGTTATAAGTGTATACTATAAATACTAACTTTTGGTTTATTGTTCATGAAGGATTAGCTTTTGTCCTTATAAAAGCATTTAACTTTCAGATTCAAGATGCAACTTTCTTGATTTCTGGAGAGATCTTCAATGAAGGTGATTCGGTTTACTTGAGGTCTTCAGTAAATGGAACAGTGTGTAAGTCCAAATTGGTCATTTTGGACAACACAATTTATCTCTTCTTTCCGGTAAAGTTCCTTTCTTTATTATTTCAAGTATAAAATTTCAGAGCTTTATCCATGTAAATGAACAATATAAATTGCAAGAGAATCTGAAAGACAATCATAACTTCAAGTTCGTATGTTGGCCCATAATGTTTTGATACGTTAGATTTGTAGCTATAGTTAGAAGTTAGTTGCTGATGGTCAGTGAATAAGAAAATCAGTTACATTTAGAAAGATGAAATGTAGTTAGTTGAATCAGAATTGCAAATAACGGAGGAGGGGGAAGCACGATATCAAAATGTTTAAGTTTCTAAGTCTGTTAGATTGAAGAAGAGTAGCAGTTACTTCAAACTGATAATTATTTGGATGTGCTTGTAACTGACATTTTTATTTCAGTTACATTTCTAAAATGACAAGAAAAAGATTTATATTGGTCTGAGGAAGGGTAACTTCAGCTAATAGTAAAAAATTTGAATTATGAGTTACCATAGCATTATTTGTATTGCATGAATAATGGCATTTGAAAGAACAGGTACCCTAATTTATATTATTAGGCTTGTAATTTTTTATTTGCAGCTAAAAAGCTGGCAGGCCCTTAAAGGAACTCAATATAAATGTAATATAAATAAGTAAATTATTATGTATTAATTTCAATAATTAACCTCTATCTCTGAGCTCCTTAGGACTTCCCAGCAGAATGCATTGAGAACTTTGCTGCTCCAGTGGTGAAGACAAAATAATTCATGCTGGAATGGCAAAGCTCAGTTTTCCTGTAGTATCAGAGTGGAGTCTGGGATGGAGGCATCTAGAAGAAATCCCAGGAGTTTTAGGATATGGGAAGGATGTGTGGGAGAATGAGTCTTTGGGAAACTCTGAGTAGCAAGTCTGAGAGGAATTGGGGAATTTTCAATAATGGTGAGAATTTCTCACTAACCTTAGCACTGAATCCACTTTATTGTAAATTGTGAAACACTCATTGGCAGTGCTTGGCAATGAAGTTGCCAATGTCTTTCTTAATTGTTGCATCAACCTGCCTTTGCACATTTTCTAAAACCTTCTATGCTGTTGCTGAGTGAATAGGGAAGGTGTGGGTTTGGTACATAGGTCCATGTGGAGCCTCTTTTTCAGAGGGGTAGTTCCTTCCTTGCTGATCCTTAGCAGCTGCAGCCACGGCTTTTGAGGCCTTGGGTACTGGTGAAGTAGTAAGCATACCAACAGTGCTTTTGCTGCTCTGACTCCACACGTCTTCCACCCTGAACAGTTGACTGATTTCCCTAAAGCTGGATCTGTTCTTTTCCTGTATGTCAGCATATGCACTAGTAGTATTATTTTATATTGTTAACTTATATGTCATTGATTTTATTTCTGTAGGAAGGTAGTGCTCAGATTGGCCTTCCTGTACCCAAGTACTTATCTGCAGTGAGTTCAGTGGGAATGCAAAGTGGTGCTGTAGCACCCATGACAGGCACAGTTGAAAAGGTAATTATAATAATATGGGTAGGACATGAATTCTCCAATATATGTACAAGTTTACTCTTCCAGAAATGGTGTTTGCTTCTGTACTGCCAGGAAAGAAAGAATCAGGACCAGAAATGTCAGTGTTTTGTGACTTCTCCCAATTGGAAAATGCCCTCTTTACTCTGAGTTTTCAGCAGCCACCCAAGAGTTTTTCAGGCTTCTAGTCTTCTTTTTCTAGAGCTCTGGAAAGTCTGAATATTTAACTAACCCTAGTGCTTAAATTATTTCTTCTTCATCTTAATTTCTTTTTAAGGCAAAGTTTCCCAAGTGTTACAGGCTCTTTGATCCATTATGTCTAACCAAAAGAGTGAGATGCTAGATGCACTTGCAAAAAAAGAAATAGAAATGCCTTTTTTGCTAAGCTGTGTGTTTTGCTGCTTCTGTTTCTGTTTTTGTTTCTTTGGCCTAGCAAATCTTGTGTATTTCTCTGTACATTGACAAAGTTTCAACAGAAAAAACATTTCCAGGAGAGTTTAGCAGTTAAAAGAATTCTGCTAGTGATAAAAAGACATGAACAACAAAAAGGCATGAACCCTTTCAGAGGGTGGACTACACTGAACATGGATCTCTTACATATAAATCTGTAGGAAAAACTAGGTGGTTCCTGCAATCTTCTTTATGGATTTTCTTTTAAAGACTTTAGGGACTCCAGGAAAAGGTTTTGCACTTTCTCCCTCAAAATAGGAGCTCGTAAACCCAAAAAGGGTGGAATGTACATTGTCTTTTTTAGTGTTTTTTCTTTGATACATAAATTGCTTCCTGGTCATCCTGTTGGCTGTTACTGAACCTATTTCTATAGCTTCTGACGTCCCTTGAGTATTATCTAGAGAACTTGGATACCCAATTCAACAATAATAAAGATATGAGGCTGTTTTGCAAAACTACAGTCACTCGGTAGACTCTGCTAGCCAAAGTCAGCTGATGATGTTTAAGGGTACAGATATGCATGATTTCTTCCCAATTTTCTCTGGAATTGTAGGTGTTTGTGAAAGCAGGGGATAAGGTTCAGACTGGAGACCCTCTGATGGTTATGATGGCTATGAAAATGGAGGTAAGTGAGATGTAAAAGGTTCTAATTACTGAGAAAATAAAATTCTGCTCAGAATTTAATCATTTTTGGTTGCATTATTGAAGTATGGTGCAGTAGCTTGCAGATGTCGGTATCACTTCATATGCTGTAAAGCAAGTGTTGTCTGACTAGATTTTAGAGGATTATATTTGCTGTTATTAACAAATGATGATTACATAATCCATGGTACTCTCCAGATGTTTTAATGTTCATTTGGTTAGCTTTCTCAATCCTTCTCTCCCCTTCTCTCCTTTCACTTTCCTAGCAGAAAATTGGGTGTATCTCTTGCTTACTGCTTGTGATATAAGCATATGTAATGTCTGCAGCTACTTTATACAGAAGTTTAGCTAACAGTGACCTTGTAAATATGCATAGGACTTTTGTTTATAATATTTTTATTGTTGTTTACATAAAGTTTTACCAGGAGTACACTAAAGATACTTTGTAATTGTCCATGTGACATTCAGTGGACTGGCATTTTAGCCATTATATATTGTCACATTGCTTGACTGGCTCAGGTTGTTTGAACTATGTTTTTTGTAGCCGGTACTGGTTTGGTTCGGCTATTAGTTTATCTTAAATTTCAGTTTTTGGTAGCAGAATTAATGTTGTTGAGAAAATTTGCCTTTCCCTTACCATGCCCTTTTATAAGTGACACTAAAATGGCATGAAATACAATTGTGCACTAAAAAAAAATTACACCTGAAATTATTTGCATTTGGATGCTATATTTTTGTGCCTTTCCAGATGATATCTCAGACTGACATCATCTGAGTTGTCTTTTCTTTTTTCCAGTGCTATTGAAATAAAAAATGTTAAATTGAAGAAGCAAATTATTACTTAAATTAATCCGTGCTTAGATGTGAGGATTTAGTATCTAATATTTAATGTTTGATATTAGACTAACCCCATGTAGAAAACTACCAAGAAACAAAACTTCAGTGGAAAACTAACCTGATACCAATCCCCAAATTGGTGTACTTGTTATTGTATGTAAACATGCTATTCCTTTACTGTCACTAGTAGTTGTATTCATATTTCATCTGGATTTTGCCAAATATCTGTTCAGTTAAGACCCTTCCTGGCCAGCAAACAAAAATATCTTTAGTAATCTGCAGATTCCTCTTAAGGGAACAAATCTACCATATGATTAACATTTTGGATTAAAACTGAATTACCTCTGCTTGGCATTTATTATAATAACAAAAAATGCTACAGAAGTAAATAACATTCAGCTGTTCATGACAAAAAATATAACATTATATAGTATTTTCATCCCCAGGATACATATCAAAATAATATTGATGAGAAAATAAAACTTGAAAAGGGACTAGGGTAACCTTTTTTTAAAAATAAAAAAAATTAAAAAAAAAAAAGTTTAAAATAAATGTACATGTCAGATGAAGAAATTGCATTCTGTTTTAATTGCACCAAAGAGTAATATTAGCATTTGCTGGGAGTGTGGAGGGGTATGTGAAGTACTCTGCTTGTTCACTATTGATCTGTTTCTATGCAGCATACCATAAGGGCTCCAAAGGCAGGAGTGATAAAAAAGGTTAATTTCCAAGAAGGTGCCCAGGCCAACAGACATGCTCCGCTAGTTGAATTCATGGATGAAGAGGCTGAAACAAAATGAAGTTCAAGGAAGGTGCATTTTATTTTTTCTACTTTCATGATTTTCTCTCACAGGAGATTTCTTCTTTTTTTCAGCAAACTGTTTTGTATAACAGATTGGAGAATTGGTTTCCTCAGCACTTTCTGCATAGTTTGACGGTAAATTATGGTGACTTCACTGAAACTTGGATATCACTGTACTGTAATCATATATATAACTTGTGGACCTATGTGATTGTTGTTCAGTGATGATGTTTACCTGTGAAAAGGCATTACACTGGCAGATGTGGAACTCGTACAGTATGGGAGAGGTTAGGACTGTAAGTTACACACAGCAGGCGTCTTCTGCCTATTTTTTTATTCACAGCTGCCTTTTTTTGCCTGCGATGTGACAGCATTGATTTCAAGAAAATCTGAAAGGTGACAATTTTTTTATGAATTAATTTCTCTGGAAAAATTCCTGTTTGTGACTTACATTTCGGCCTGAATAGAGAACTCGGGATTGTTCCTTAGCCCAGCACCCTTCTTCAGTCAATTTTGGTGAATCTTTTTTCCTATTTACCTCAATGAGTAGTGAAAATTTTAATTTCAAAAATATACCTTGAAATATCTGATAGAAAGCATTTTTCAAGTACATTTTAGCATTTGCTACACTAGTCAAAGTTGGAACATTTGCTTTCCAAAAAATATCACTTGATCTTCAAACACGAAATAGTAGCATAGAAAAATGATAA
This sequence comes from Strigops habroptila, assembly GCF_004027225.2. NCBI lineage: Eukaryota > Metazoa > Chordata > Aves > Psittaciformes > Psittacidae > Strigops > Strigops habroptila. The sequence goes on along the minus strand of NC_044284.2, from coordinate 34,322,649 downwards.
TCTTATTTAATACTTAAGGGGTACTTAGGGTGCCAAAATACTGACTTCAAAATCCTTATTGCTTTTCCCATATTGTTTATATTTTAGTATATTACTCTTATTATATTTTGTATCTATCTGCAGTGTTGCAGAAGGGAAAACTGGTAGGTTATTGGTAGGATATGCAAAGAAAATATTTCTCCGACAGTATTCTGATAATTTGCTATAAATGTAACTTCTTTTAAAAAGCACCTCAGAGAAACACAAAAAGGGAAAGAAAAAATGTTTTAATTGCTGCAAAATCTTTTCACCTTTTTAGTTAAGTTCTGCTTGTCATATGAACTTCTGATATACTAGTTTAAGACAATAGTATGATTGATACTGCAGAAAGGGACACACAGAGATGTTACAATGATCCCAAACTTGCAGTTACATCTGTACAAATGGATCCTTATACTTACATGAAATCTAATTTTTTAATCAATATACATCATAGGCAGTTCTCTGATCTGATGCTGGAACTGTATAGCCTTGCCTGCAATGCAGACAAAAATTGTAAAACTCATGTCTCAGGATGGCCTGCATATTAAAAGCATACTGTAATACTTTTCAATTTTCCTTGTAATCCAGTGGCCATCTGACAAAAAAATTATGAGTGATCATCTTGTAGAATATTGCCACAGTGATTTTTTTTACATACTGCCAAATAAAAATTAAGCCTAGCTTTGAATGTTTGTTTTCATTTTTCTCCATTTTGTGCTTTCCTTGGTTGCTTGTGTTTGTGCATGAGAGGGTTTTAAGGAGCTGTTTGTCAGATATCATCTGATGATAGATAGACCACAATCTGCAGATCACATTTAGGCAGCAGTAATCCAGACAGTTGTAATGGGTTTCACTGCACTTAAGTTTAGTGACTTGCTTTATCTAAAAATGGAATCTACATATAGAAATGTGAACCCAGTCCTGAAGAGATGCTGCAGCTTGGCTTTTTTTTTTTTTAATTTCTGCTTGTCACTGCTGTGTTTCTAGACTTACTTTGCTATGCTGAATCTGTAGCAAAATATTGAAACTCCTAGCATGAGGTTCTCTGTCAGTAAGTCTTCACTGCTTCCTTCAGCCAGCCAGTGAAACAAGAATGTGACAAAATGTCCTCCCTTAGGAATGGAGACAAATGATTTTCCCAGGTTTAATTTTTCTTCACTTCTGAAAATTAGCAGGTTTTTGTTTGTTTTGTGTTTTTTTTTTTTTTTTTTTTTTTCCTCTGTAAGCTTTCACTGAGATGATTGATTTTTCAAGTAGTGAAGGTTTTGTTTATTTCGGTGTAAAATCTCTTGCAGAAGTTACTGTTGGAATTTGCACACTTCAAATGTTTTGCAACAATGTGATTTAACTGAACTTAGAGATAACAAAGAATGATTAAAGGTAGGTTGTTCCTGTAACCCAGAATTTTAATTTACAGAATATTCAGAAATTTTCGGTTTATTACAGATAAATCCTTGTGTTATAAATGTGAATTGATAAAAGCCATATGATACTAACATAGCTGTAACTAAACTGTTGTCTGTAGAACAGTTAGTGGTAGAGTAAGGAAGAAAAAAAATGGTAATTGTTTAAAATGCAGTATTTTAGTATTCAAGCTAAAAGGTTAATCTCTGCCAGTTGTTCATTAATACACCTTTTTCAAATAGTGCTGTAGTTCTGATACTAGAGTAACAGATGTTACAGAAACAAGGAATCTGAACTGAGTCCAATTATAATGATCTGCTCTTGCTGCTGGAAGAGAGAGGGGGCCAAGTCACAGGATATGTAGTTCAGCCACAATTGATAGCCTTCAGGAAAGAACGAGGGTATTAGTGTTCCAAGCTATGGCTTTTGTGAGACAGGATCAGAGTGTAACACTTGGTGAGCTTACTGGTCAGCTGGTTAGATCAGGTACAGAACATCCTGCTTGGTAGTGTGAATGTTATCATGCCAAAAGGACAAGCCTTCGTAAACTTCAGTTATCACCTGTGGGATCTCCATCTCTCTTGCACTCTTCAGCTGCTGTTAATTACTATAGCTTATATCCAGTGAAGATCTGTGGTGTGGAGCCTGAATTCATGCTGGATCAGTGATTAGGACACAGGAAGAGGAAAGCAGGTCTGAGCTCTTATTTCAGCCACTGACTCACCATGACTTCAGACAAGTCACTTAATAGGTACTTGCCTGTGTTTTGTCCTATTTAGTAAGGTTGATGTTAATCAAAACACTGCAAAATTTGTGGACACAGTGATTTATAAATACTTATTTTTCATGCCTGCTGGTAAAACTGTGGTTTTAGATGTAGACTATTTTTACTTGTAAGGTTATTTTTCATTTAACCTTTTATGCAGTAAATAGCTATACCAATGAATTATAAAACCTTAAAGTTTCCAATGTGTATTGAGTCCTTTGTTGTAATGGTTATACTACTAGTTACCAGAAAATCCTACTTTCTGTCTTCAGGATTAAAAAATTAATACTCAAGTGTTTTGGCAGGAGCTTTAAAAGTCAGTCAGTTGGGAGTGGGGTGTTGATCTGAGCATACTACTTTTTTTTTTTTTTTTCTTTCTTTGATTTTTTTATTGAAGAGACTTGTACCTATTTTAAAGGGCTTATCAACCAGCACACTTATCATTAATTTCTGTTGATTATTATTCTGTTCAGTGAGATCAGGAATTATTTGACTGTGTTCTATCTGTTCTGGTTGTAAAAAGCCCAACAATTCTGTGTGAATGTGTTCATGGAACAGTCAGTGGCAATGGATTAAGGTCTGAACTTACAGCTTTTACACAAGGTATGTTCTCAACAGATACTCTAACTGCTATGATTGCTTCACAGGTAAACGCCACTTAGTATCTTTATGATACTGGGGCATAGCCCTCTGTGTAAGAATTCCATTTGGAAAGTAATAGACATTACTGAATGTCATATTAAAAAGAAGGCAGAAATTCAGAATTGAAATCTTGGCATTTATTTTTATGCGAACTGATGCGGATCTCTTAGAACCCAGGCTCTCTTCTTTCAAAAGTAATGCAGTAAATGTAATGATATAATTTGATGTTAGCTTAAAATCTGTTGATTATACAATGAATCCATGTTAAAATAAACATGGATATTATGGTTGAATACCCCAAATTTTTATCATAGCAGTAATAAGCAAGTAAAATGCCTGTCTAGAGTCCTACTGGATTTTGAAATTCTAACAGTAGCTGGATTTTAGCTTTCATCTGTGTCCTGCTTTCAGCTGGGATAGAGTTTATTTTCTTCCTAGTAACTGATACAATGCTGTGTTTTGGCTTTACTATGAGAATAATGTTGATAACACAGTGATGTTTTAGTTGTTGCTATGAAGTGCTTACCCTGATAAAGGACTTTTCAGTCTCCTATGCTCTGTCAGTGAGGAGGGACAGAAGGAGCCAGGAACGTGCACAGCCAGGACAGCTGATCTGAATGAGCCAAATGGCTGTTTCGTACCATAGATTGTCATGCTCCCTACAGAAACTGGGGGCAGTTGGCTGGGAGGCACTGATCACTGCTTGGGGACTAGCTGCGCGCTGGTCAGCAGGTGGTGAGCAACTGTATTGTGTATCACTTGTGTTCCTTGGGTTTTCTGTCTCTTTACTGTCTCCTTTTTGTTATTATTTCAATTATTAAACTGTTCTTACCTCAACCCACAGGTTTTACTTTTTTTCTGATTCTCCTCCCCCTCCCACCTGGCTGGGGTTAAACCAGGACAATCTGTTTTCAGTATAAACAGTTTGGTGCCGAAAAGTTGCTTTTGAAATGGTAATTGGTCTCTGTGAATGGCAGCCAATATACTCACTTAACATCTTCCACTTTCCCTACTTCTTAACCTACTAGAGCCAGTAAAGCTCCAAAGACTGCCTGGTGAAAACAACTGCTGCCAAGAGCTGCATCCCTTTTTTGCCTTTCTGTAAAGAGACATCTTAGGCTGGGCTGTACTGTTTTTCTCACTCACCAGTGTGCTATGGCATGCATGGAAGCATTCAGTGATAAACACTGGAACGGTAACTGCAGGCAAGGACCCCGTGTGTGTTCGGTGTCCTGTGCTGGGCAGTCCAGAAACATAAGACATAGCTCCTGCTCTATAGTTATAAAATGGTATCAAGTATGTACTAGAATGAACCAATTTAAGACCGGAACTGTTACGCAGATGTGCTTAATGCATATTCTCCTTGAAGTTTGCCCACTGTACTGATGTTGGTAGCTAGTCACGGGCATGGATGTTTCAATTTGCCACTCAGAAAATTAATACTGGCAGAGTTTTGTAGACATGTTCCCCAAAACCATTTTGCTGTTATGACAGTGTCAGAAGTGGAAACAGCAGGATGTGTGTGACAGGTATGACAGGAGGTAAGAGCCCTCTTACTACCCTTGCTTTGTATGTCTGCATTACTCTCACAGACTGCTTCTCTCAAGACAAAAGGCTCTGCCTCCCATACATGTAACTTAAATCACTGTTTCATATATTAACAGCAGAATGTGTTCTGAATTAGGATAGCTTATTAAGTTAAGCAATTAAAGATGGCACGTACAGAAAATCAGTGTGATAGGGAAATAGTGTGTTTCAGTCTCCTAGATTCTTGAAATTGCACATAATTCTTTTGTAGTGAGAATGGAAAACTGCTTACAGTTCAAAGGTATAGATTTAATCATGAAGTCATAGTTATGAGCTTGAGAAATTTCAAATAATTCTGTTTACAAAGATCATACCTTGTTTACAACAATTGTGAACTAAGGAAATGTCAAGTAGCTAGCTAGCTCAATTTTTTTACCCCTCTCATTTCTTAATTCATATTACTTAAAATGCCTTAATTTTAGTATATTTATCTTGCTACTTCTGATAAGTTTGAAAATAAAAACCCCAAACAAAAAAACAACAAAACCAAAAAATCCAAAACCAACCAAACAAAAAAATCCCCAAGAAAACAACAACAAAAAAAAAAAAAAACCCAAACCAACACAACTAACAGGAGTCCTGCAGACTGTTGCCCAGTAGTTGTCCTGGACATCTCAGTTTTTTCAGGCCTGCCAGGGTACATATTTACATACATGAGAAATTTCCAGACTTTCTTAGACTCCCTGAACTGACTTTTCTTCCTTTGTCACATAAACCTGTCCTGCTTCTTCCCACAAACACCATCATGTAGAACAGTGCCATAGACTGGATGTAGTAACGTGTTAGCCTCTTGTGTAATGCATGAAGGATGAAAAACTTAGTAGGTGAACACCTTTCCCTGCAATCTATTAACAATCTTCCGGTATCGGTGATGTGCCAGTTTGCAGGTTAAATTGCTTAGATACCTACAGGAGTTCTTGGACTGTTTACTTCCTCTGTGCTTATTTCAATGCAGAAAAAAATATAGGCTGATATAGACATTTCAACCGTAACAGCTGAACAGTGGATAGGAGCAGAACATTGTGTCTTGTACCTGTGGATGCTAAGGAATTTCATGAGTTTAGAATGGCATTAAAACTCCCTTGTACAGAATAGTTCATGGACTTTGTTCTTTTAGTTAAACGTGGTGTGAGCGTTTGCAGGCAAAGGGCCATAGTTGTAACCACCTTTATAGCTATTCCATCAGTGTAAGACGAATTGGTGGTTTCACTTTCTAGAGCAGAAAGTAAGTGACAAAAAGATGTGGGGGTTAGAAAGACATTTCTAGGCCAAGCTGTTCCAGGTTACTGTTATCCTTCATAAAGCTTGGGGCTTCTTCCTCAGAAAGTGCTCTAACTGGAAGTTCTCAGCAAGGGGATTACATTAAATGGATTCTGCATTGACTTAACCTGAGACTTTCTTCTCTGCCTGCTATAGAAGATGGTCAAGTCAGTGTAAAAAGAGATCAATGTTACATGCAGAACTATGCATTTGACACACCTGGAGTTATAAAAATCAGTGACTGGTTCTTCTAGGGTTCACGTGAGATGATAAAACATCATTGGATCTCACAACGCAAAGCAAGCATGTCAGCATTACTATAAACTAAACAAGTCATTATGTTACTGTGGTCACAGTGGTTATGCTGCACGCAGATTGCACAATGAATAGTATTTCCTCCTAGTCTGTATCGCTGAACGTGTGTCATGTTTACAAATAGCAGAGTTGTTTATCACTGGTCTGACTCGGTACACCATCCTGGATGGAGTTGTACAGAAGTTAAAAAGCCAGATTTAGACAGTCTACTCTGAATACATACACACACTTTTTGGCAGCCTCATGGTGCCTCTTGCTTTATAAAGCATTTCTCTCTGCTCAGACATTGTGAAATTCAGATGGCACACACGTCACTGAAGTGCAGATCTACATCTGCAGATGTACAGCTTGCCAGTACGCATATGGACATGAGTGGAATTGGGGCCATCTGACTGTGTCCTGAAGCATCTGCTGTGCAGGATATGCCTACTGCAGTGTGCCATGTATGGAGAAGATAATTCAGGCAGTCTAATCAAACTGGCTCAGGCTGAGGCACCAGATAGCCTGGCTGTGGTAGTGAAGAGCTCTGGGTAGGGCACCTTACATTTGATTTGGCAATTCAGACATACCCATGGAAGCACTGTGGAAAACAAGACAGAATACCATACTGCAGCTCCCAGTAAAATCAGTAACACTAGATTTACAACTTAAATGGCAGTAGAAAGCCACTCATTTTCTCGTGTACAGTTCACCTCGTAACTGAAATTGAAAAAAAACCAAACCAACCAACCCCAAAATCAAAAAAACCTCACAAAACAAACAAAACCCAAGCCAACAACACAACAGTAGCATGCACAATAGGAATAGCATTAATGTGCATTTCACATGTTTTATTTCATTTGCATTTCACTGAATCATCTACTTTTATCTGCCCTGCTAAGAAGCTCCTGCAAAGCAGTTAAATATGATTTTCTGGACTTTATACAATGGGAATTCATAATGTGGAGTAATTTAGTAAGTTAGAGAGATCAAATCACAAGTCAGTCAAAGTTGGAAGCAGAGTTCAAATATCCTGACTCCCAGAAAAAAAAGATGGTACAGCAGGAACAATTTCTGACTATTAAAGTATTGAGAATAACTTCCACCAGACCTGCACCTAATTTAAATACTACTAATTAGTAACCCAGGCAGGTGACAAAAATAATAGATTGAACTAAAAATTGTAGCAATGGTGAATTTTTCAAGGAATGTTTTTAAACATAAATTGAATGCATAAAATCAGGTCTACCTCTTTAATTAGATCCTAAACAAGAAAAAGTTCAAACTATGCTTAGTACTTTATTCAGTGAACAAAAGCAGCAAAATGAAAGACTTTTTCAACATTCTTTGAAGTTAAAATAACCTTATGTACAACTTGTTAAAAAGAGTAAGTAACACTAAGCACAGTCTGCCCCCAGACACACACTCAAAAAAAACCCCAGCAGACCCTGTGCTACAGAAAACCAGGAAGATTCACAGATACTAGGGAGAAACAAGCCACTTGAAAATCCTGTCTCTGTCCTGAGGAATCCAGTGCAATCACAGGTAATCTCTCAGATTATTGTTACATGTCACAATAATTCTCCAGAAGGTCTAAATTGTTTCTTCAGATTGTAGGAGGGCTGTCACAGCACATTATAGTGATGGCAATTAGATAACTCAGTGAAATAGATTTTCAGGTTTGGCTTTGTCTCCCGTGCCGTGGTTCACATGGACCGGGCTGGTATGCACTCTTCATGGCTGTTTACGCTGGCCATTTTGCAGCCATCCTTGATTCCAAAACCACGCTTTTCAGTAGGATTCAACGTATCCAGGCAACTAGCATCTCTCAGGATAGCTGAATTCACACATATTACCATATACTTAATATGAAGACAACTCTTTATTTTGCCATTTCAGAACACCAACAAAACTGGACACTCCACAGGTCAGGTCTGATTCTCCTCTCCAAACAGTACTTTAACTCCTCACACTCCCTCACACTAACCTAAGCTTAGCTCTGATTTTCAGTGAAATAAGTGAGAAGCGATTCAGGCACTTTTCTTTAAAAAACATAAACCCCGGACATCAATCATGATGAATGGTTTTCTAAAGTCATTTCTTTCATGTGTGTGCAATCATACCAGTCATGTAATATAAATACAGTAGCTTACTTTAATAGCTCCCAGCTCAGCAGGAAATGAGAACGAGATCTCAAACCTTTGTCCTTCACAACTAGCAGTTTGCCACCACTGTGAGTTTTATCAGCAAATGCTCTGTTTCCCCAAACCTCCTCAGCTGCCAGAAGTCTGCAGTACGTAAAGTAAGCTTTCCTGGGAAAAATCAACTGTCTGGGATATTGGTACAAACTGTGATTTAATGCTTACAACCTCTTTTACTAGTACATCTATGCTACTGCAGAAAGAGCTGCATCTGTCAACAGCCACTTGGAAGCAACAGCTGCCCAAAGGGGATTACGACCTCCAGCAGGAGGATCTTACAAGTGTGGAGAGGGTCCCGTAGAAAAATGCCTCTAAAGCTGCTACCCTGAGACTTCACCTTCCCCAGGTCTCCGTGGCTGCTCAGCAAATGTCTTCTGCATCCTTTCCGAATCCATCCTGAAAAGCCCGCGGGCTTTTTCCATCCCATCTCTTTTTAAGTTCATGCGCTGGGGCTGTGCCGCCGACAGAAACCGCGGAACACCCCTGCGAACGCGGCGCCCGCGCTACGCCACGCCGCCGCACACCTCGCAAAATGCTTTGATTTCAGGTATTTGAGAAAATAAGGAGTTTCCCGACAGAAAAGGGCCGCGGGGTGACCGCGCCTCCCAGGCTTCGGAGGCGGCAAAGGGGGTGAGGGAGCCGGCGGGACCCGGTCGGCCCGGGCCCCTAAGGGCGGCGGTACTCCGCCGCGCCTGGCTGCCGCCACAGCTGCCCGCTCCCGCCCCGCGGCCTCTCTTCACCCAACCCGCCGCGGGACGGGAGCCCGCCCCGCTCCCAACCCCGTAGTCACACCGAGGATACTGGAGGGAGGTTCGGCTCCCTGCCCTTCCTCGGGCCAAGGACCCCTTTCCTCCCACAATGCGGCATCCCCCACCTCGGCTGCATGCGACGACCAGCCCGCCATTCGCGCCGCAACCGCTGCGCTGCTGGCGCCAGCCGCTCCCGCAGTAAACTCGGACGGGCCCAGGAGCGGGCCAGGGCTGCGGCACCGAGCCGCCCCGCGGTGAGGACACCCACCCGTTGCGCCGCGGCCGCGCAGCGCCGGCTCCCGGCGCGGGGGATGCGCCGCACTGCGCATGAGCGGGAGGCGGCGGAAGGGCCCGTGAGGAGCCGGGAGCTGCCGCCGCCGGAGGAAGCCGTTGCCGTCGCCGCCCTCAGTCTCCGCCTGAGCCGGGAGGGAAGAGGCCTGCACAGCCCTCAACATGGTGAGTGTCCTTCCCGGTCGCGTCGCGGCCCGGCTTGGGGCCGACCAGCCGCGGCGGCGCCGCAGGGGCAGCTGGGGCCTAGTCGTGGCGGGCTGGGGTGTCCGGGAGCGGCTCGACGGGAGCGGCGAAAGGGCCGGTCCCGGGGACTCCGCAGCAGGGGTATGGTGTCTTGGGGTCGTAGGCTCCTCGGTCCTCCTACTAGGTAGGACGGGGAGAGTGTGTGGGGTCCGGGAAGGGTGGCGCGGCGGGTCGGGGCCGCTGGCCGCGGGGCGGGCGGGCAGGAGGCAGCTCCTGGGCAGGGGCAAGCGCAGGGGCCTAGGTGGGGGGCGCCGGGATCCCGCGGAGGCCTTCGGCCCGCGGGGTCTGTCAGGCCTCCTCACGGCGAGGAGGTGCTCGTTTGCACCTTATATGAGGGTCCAGGCGCCTTTGTACGGGACAGGGACAGTAGAGATGTTTTGTGTGCAGCTTGTCTGTGTCCTGTGTGGGATGGTGAGCAGCAGCGACTGGATAGAGTACAGGGGGCTGCCAGAAACCAGGGGGCTACTTGGAGTTTTTCTCAGGATTTTAAGTAGCTCAGGGCCCATTAAGTCCTGTCAGTTCACCGGGAAACTTGGGCATGTTGATGCTTCTTGAACGGGAATTATGCTGGAGAATTTCTGGATAATTGTTTTGTGATTTTGATAAGGCTCCTATTCATATATATCTTGTAAAGGAGGAGCTATCTTGCATTTTCTCCATAATATTTTTTTTCCTTATGGCTGAGGATTTGCTATGGATTCTCAAACCAACAGACTTTCTCCCTTCTCTCTTACAGAGGGAAATCGCAGTGGTTGGAACAAAATATGCTATTTTTGTTTGCCTAAACAAAGAAAAAGACATTCCTTAGCTTTAAATAAGGGGGCTCCTTATTTGTCACTTGCACAGTGTCTTATGCACTCGAGGGAGTGTATTTATAGTCATACTTTTAGGCCTTCTCTGTATACACGAGTTGTACAGCTTTAGCTACACCTGTATGGTTAAAAGTAGTACTTTCTATTGCAGCTGTATTGTCTTAGGAAGGGTGTAGGAGGGAATTTTAAGATCTACTGGTATACACTTATTGGTATAAAGCTATCTTGTACCTGCAGTTAATATTATTCTGGCGAGCAGTGTTAAAAGGGTATTAAAAAAAAGAAAAATATCACCTTTAACTGATGGAGCTGTAAGTGAGTTATGTTGGCATAAAAATATGGTTACCCAGAATTTAAATTAGTGGTGCCGTATTAGACCTCTCATAAACTCGCGACTATGTTACTAGTATAATTTTTAATTGAGTAGTTTGACGTAGGTCTTCACTTGATTTTTTTTTTTTTTTTTTTTTTTTAATGGGAGCTTAAAACTAAAGTCTGGATGAAGTTCAGGCCACTGAGGTGTCTTACTGTAACCCTGTAGTTCTGGGACTGTCTCAAATAGCACTTATGCAGCAATGTTACACAACTTTTTATGAAGACTCTTTTCCATAAAAATCACCTAGCACTTTCTTACAATATATCAAGTGTAGGTATGCAGAATAAGTACACTGTTGATGTCTTGTACAGACATATTATTGGCTGGCTATGTGATTAGAAATTTAAATTGTACAGTACTCTAGCAAGTGGCAGTATAACAGAAATAGTGAGGCATGCTATCCTCAGAATAGCTTTTTGTGAGAAATAGCAGTATGCTCTCTGCTTAGTTTTCTTGGAAATACTTAACTGAAAAACTAGCAGATAAATCCTGTGCAACAATACTATACTGATAGATTGGTATTTATCAGATTGGGGGAAGTATCTGAATACTCCAGTCATGGCCCTGAGCATCGTTGTTAGGCCCTATGCAAACAATTATGTTCCAGGTTGTGCTCATTGGCTCCAACACCCAGGTGAAAGGATGACATAGACACTGAAGTGGGACTAAATGACAGCCTGCAGCTGAAGCAGTCGTAAATGCAGGTGTGAATTGTTTCTAGTGGCCAGGCATAGGATTCTGTACCTATACTTGTGGTATGTCAAAATCCTCTATTTAATTAGGGGAAAGAGTAGGGAGACTTCTTCAGAGATTCGACACTTGAGATTCGACATCCCATTTTTCTGACCATATGCACTACTGCCCTGGCTAGTCCTTCCAGTGGCTATGGCAGGTTCCTGGGGCCGGATTGCTTGTCTAGCATAGTAAATGCTACGGAAGAGGCTTTGGCAGCTGAGGCCTGGCTCTTACTCGCCGTGTCGCACCGCCAGTTAGAGCAGTTCTGGCTCTCACTTAGTCGCACAGTGTTTGTATGGCCAGTGCTTTTCAAGACACAGGTTTCCTGGTTTTGAACTGTCTTTGTCCAATACGTGGAAGGGACACCATTACAGCAGCCTGTTAGGCTCACTCTGGCCATTTAGGAAACTTGAATAGTGTTTTCTGTCCAGTGCTCAAGTACACCACCCTGGCAGTGTTCCTTGGATTGCTGATAGCAATCTGCCTCTTACCCACATTCTCATTTGAACTGAGCAGCATCTGTAGAAGTCGTCTCCTTCACCTTATCTGTTAGTATGTTATTGCTTCATCTCATCGCAAGGATAAGTAATGTGCCTGCGAATCAAGACAGAGCAGCAAGCTGGTCCATTGTACTCTCTGAGAAGAGCTACTACCTGTACTATTGTGAATAATTTAATGAATTTAGGCCTATGTGTGATAGTCAAGGCAAGTGTGTGAGTATCCATATCTTTATCCAGAGCCGAATGCTAACCCTATCTCTGTTTACATTACCTATTATATTGTACAGTATATTCTCTGAAGAATATTTCTATGCTGATAAATACATAATTTCTTACTGCAAACCTCAGGTGACAGGAAGTTGTAAAAATTTGGTATTACAAGAATTTCATGTCTGACGCTGTCTCCTGTGATGGTATTGTAGCTCATGACATTGTTATGCAGTGTTTCACTCAACAAGCTATTCTGTAAGGCTATTTTTTGTGGTGAATATTCATGTCTGTAGCAGTTTGTTGATATTAAATGTTTTTGGTTTTGATTATCCTGTAGTAAAACTTGGAGATTCTTGGCATTACGCTTAGGACGGAGTAGTCAGAGTGCTAGACAAGATGGTGCATGATCTTGTTTCCTCTTCTAGCTTACCAGAGAACCCTTTGAACTTATACTGTAAAATCACTTTTAACTAGAGCCATGAAAAAAATTATTCAGGAATATGAACTACTCTGAGAACAAGGTGTGAAAATTATTATGTAGCTCTTGATATTTTACTCATGTTTTATGGTGCCAATGCAAATATAAGCTATGAATGCAGCTTCTAATGGCTGAACAGAGCTTCTGACCTGGACCAGAGTTAAGAATGCTAAACAACTGACAGCTTTATTTTGTCCTTTTTTTAATTGAAGAAGTCCCCATTTTTGGTGTTTTCTTTACCTCTCGGGTTAACATGAATGACCTAAAAACACTGTTGCAACTACTGCATTCTTCTAGGTAGCTATATATTGATCTTCTATGAAAGACTTTCTGCTCATATGCAAGTACTAAAATTGTTTCATCCACTAAAAAGAACATTAGAGGGCAAAAGCAACTTTGATTTTATGTTGCTTGTGATTTTTTTCCTTAGATTTTATATCTCAACAGACCTTGTGAATCTTTGTTTTGTTCTGTTCCGCTGCAAACAAATGGATTTCACATCACTTTGTAACAGAAGCTTAAAAAAGTCCTGACTATCTTGTGTGCCCTCTTCTCAAGAAGCTGCTGTAGAAAATAAAAAGTAGTTGAGGGACGTATTTGTTTACGTTTTACAGAAACTATGGCTATTTACTTGAATTGTTTTTGTCTTTTACTTGGATTTTATGAGGGTTTTGGTAGTATACATGTATGCCATCACTGATAATGGATTAAAATGTAATTCAGTGTGTTCATAGACTTCTGTTGTGATTAATTTTTGTTTTCTTTGTAAACTAATAAAAACACTCATGATTTTGCCTTTTAAGCTTTAGCTATGTATTTGTTCAATACAAGCAGTAAACCACATTATTTGCAGGTGTCTTGTATGTTCCTTTCATGGTTACAGCCCAACATGGAATGATTCAGACACGGTAAAGGAATAATATTCTCTTGACCATTAGTGTCATATAAAGATGCGACAAAACTGTCAGTCATGATTTGTGAGGTTATTATTACATGCACAAGCTCGTTCTTCTGCATGTGAGATGAAGTTATTCTGGGTTTGAACTGACGTCACTGGGGTCCTTAGAAAGTGCAAGTATGCTTCCCGCAGCCAGATCTCTTGCTGGAGTATAAATGCAGTTAGTATAAAAGCCTAGAGTTTGTGGAGGCTGATACTATTTTAGAAAAGGCTTTTACCTGTCACATGCATGAGAACTTAACAGGCTTTCTTTGAGTCCAGAAACAAAAGCACAGGTATCATTACATCGTTCAAATTCCTTTAGTTAGCAGTGAAACTAGCAGGAATCAAATCATCTCTAAGCAGTGGCTGGGAAGGGAAAGGTGAAAATCAGTTACTCCTTGAGGAATAACTGTGTGAATGCCTTCTTTGGGGGCCATAAGGAATTTTGGGCAGTGATACTTCAAACTAATCATACACTGCTTGTCTAGCTGGTGGCTGCATATAAGCTTTGAGCAAACTCCAACAATGGGGTTTTGGTGGCAGTCTTCAGCTCTCCAGTCCAGGCGGTGTGAGATGAAGGTTGTTACTGTTTCCCATGGATGTTATCCAGGACAGCGGAGCCCTCATATGGCTATTAGCTATCCAGAAAATGTTGATGACCAGTGTGCGGAGCTGTTCATAGAATCATAGAATGGTTAGGGTTGGAAAGGACCTTAAGATCATCTAGTTCCAACCCCCAGCCTCACCCTAGACGATGTCGCCCAAGGCTCTGTCCAGCCTGGCCTTGAACCCTGCCAGGAATGGAGCATTTACCACTTCTTTGGGCAACCTGTTCCAGTGCCTCACCAACCTCACAGTAAAGAACTTCTTCCTTATATCTAATCTGAATGACCCCTGTTGAAGTTTAAACCCATTACCCCTTGTTCTATCACTACAGTCGCTGATGAAGAGTCCCTCTGTGGCATCCTTGTAGCCCCCCTTCGGATAGTGGAAGGCTGCTAGGAGGTTTCCACGCAGCTTCTCTTCTCCAGGCTGAATAGCCCTGACTTTCTTAGCCTGTCTTCATACTGGAGGTGCTCCAGCCCCCTTATCATCCTTGTGGCCCTCCTCTGGACTTGCTCCAACAGCTCCATGTCCTTCTTATGTTGAGGACACCAGAAGTGCACACAGTACTCCAAGTGGGGTCTCACTTGGTGAATCTAAGGTGACTAAAAATTGAATGTAGAAGATAAGGAAAAACAACCATGTAGTCAGTTGGCAGATCAGTTGTAGCATTTTTTTTCCTTACACTGAGAAAGCTTCCTCCGCTAGATGAAGGCACTTTCAGTCAGGTGAGAACTAAAACCCCACCAACAACTTGGGGTGGGGGAAGCACAAGTACTATTATTTTTTTAATTTTCATTGTGAATCTTTCACTGAAGTATCTGATCAAGGACAGGTTATTGAACTGGAATTGTTAAATTTGGTACTTCATGGGGAGAGGCAAATTTTCATTTTAAAATCAGTCTTACAGCATCAGACATTCATTAGAATGATACAATTTTTGTAGTTCTAGGAATCTACATAACGTAGTTTTTCATTTGGAGAAGTTATTCTATGTTTTAAAAGTAAATTCACATTCTGTCTCCTATGACATCGTCATTATGAGAGGTAGCTTGGATACCACACGGGCTTGATCAAAGGCTTGCAGATCTCAATTTTTCCTTTTCCCCTTACCCCAAGGGTTAAGACTGACTAGAAAATTGGTTGCATTTGTTTTCCATTGGGTTTCACTTGCATATTTTAGCAAGGTAGATATCTGTCAAAATTCTGTTTTCCTTACTAGTGTTAAAATTGAGGCAGTTCAAATGGATTGCATTGCAGTACAGCACGTACAATTGCAGCGCAAGATACTTGTTGCCTGATGACTACAGGATTAAAGGTTATAGGGTGCTCTGGCTTCTGTATTGCACACTTAAAACAATAATAGACTGTTAGAGGTCGGCTTCTAGAAATAGCCCTTAAAAATGCAGAGGGCTTGGAACCTGTTCCTGCTTGAAGTGTGGGTTTTTAATGTGATGAAAGAAGAGCTGTAATAGCATAATCAAAACCTCAGCAGTAATTTCTTCTCTTGCTGTCCTGTAGTAGGCCTTCAAATAGTTGTCCAGTCACTTAGGATGTGGAGTGTCTCATCCACGTTGGCAAGCTTCTGCGGAAACATTCATCAAATATAAAGAAAGGGCACTGGCACTTCTTCACTAAAAATAAACTTGTATTTGACCAGTAAAAATATAGCTTTCCAGAAAAAGATTATGGCTGAACTGTGTGATTTATTGCATCTTCACATATTAGTGAATGCTATACTGATTAATGTCATTAACTGTTTGACTCCTGGCAAGTTCAGTGTTCTTTTTAAAAGATTTTATATTGTGACAATCACTTACGGAGTCCTAAGCACAGGAAGATCTTTTGTACATAATAGGATTTAAATTTTATCATAAAAATGATTTAAACTGCAATTTTTTTATCTAATAAATTGCATTCTCCTTTTAAGTGACAATACACAAAACACATGACCTTGTGTGGTCTTGGGAATCCAGTGTGAAGCTCTTTTAAACCCGTTCCTTGACTTTTTGTTTTTTGTCATTGACTTTCTGTTGTATGTCATTGCTTTTAGAGTTTACCCTTGCAGAAGTAGGGCAGAACAAAGCCTCTTGAGGTTTTACAGAATACTCATTATTAAAAGGGCTATGTATATTTATGTGTATGTGTTTAAAACACCCCCCCCCCAACCAAAACCAACCAACCAAAAAAATCCGAACAACAACAAAACCAAACAAAAACCTAATGATTAAAGGCACCAGCTTTGTAAAGTGTAGCTGAGTCTCTCTGTGGTGATGTGGCAGTCAGGCTGTGTGGAACTGATTTGCGGAAGCTGGTAATTGGTACAGAAAATTAGCCTTAGGATTGTTTCATCTTCATTTGGGATTTCACTCAATGGTTTGTTATAATATACCAGAGTTTACAATGTATTTTTAAAAACTGAAACTGAAAATCCATTAGTCACTACTGGAAGTCATTCCATGTGGCTTTGCAAGTGTAAGTGATTTTTGTGGAAGTTTGAGCTCAATATTGTAAGGTGCTGAATGTCTGCTGGGAAACTCGAAGTGTGCATAAATTGTCAGGACCCGCTCGGACGGTTTTACCTTTACCTGGAACCATTTCTGAAAATCTGAGTTTCAGAAACAGATTTGTAGCAAGAGGTCCAATGTGAGAAACTTATTCAAGGGACTGAAATAATGCAGCAACACATTGTAACTTGAGTAGTATAGCCTAACCTAATGTCACTGTTTGTCTGGAGCGTGTGCTAAAATTTTGGCTTCAGCTAAGTATTACGGATACAGGGTTGTTTTGGTTTGGGGAGGGTTTTTTTGGTTGTGGGGTTTTTTTGTTTTTTTGTTTTTTTTTTATTTAAGGGATCATAAATTAAAGGGCTTTGGTCTGGTTAGTATATTATGTGGGTATCAGTTTAAGCCAGATGTGATTTTTCTAGCATTCACATTCACTGTCATCAAGCAGCAGAAAACTGATTTTGACTTTTAAGACAGACGAATTTGTGTTCTGACGCGTTAGTTCTTTTTTTCTCATGCTAATGTGATTGGACACTAATGATCCTTTGGAATGGGGAGCTTGAGCCCATACTACTCCTAAACCATTTGTTCTTTGGCTGAGGATAATTTATCATGTCTAGAGATTTTTTTGTGTATTTTTTTTTCCCCATACTCCCTGAGAAGGAGCCATGCACTTGGGAAATTACACTAATGCAAATGTACAGGTTTTGGTTAGAGTGCAAGGTAAACTGCAAATGAAATGTTTGTGCCATGTAAGAAATCTAATTCCAACTTTAAAGTCAGAACTTTTATTTATCAAGTTGTAACATTAGGAGTCTTTTTGCTTTGAATATATCAAGTGAACTTTAGAACTGAATTTGGACTTAGTGCTGTATGATGGCTTTCTCCTGATCAGCACTTAGTTTTGTGTAACTAATACCCTTGAAATACTGAGTGTGCTTCTCATAAAAAAATATCCTTGGGAATCCCTCTATGCTGATAAATTACTGGCAGCAAGCTCTCCATTAAGTTTTGTGCTAGAGCAGGGAGGGATGTGTCTTGGTCTGGGCAGGAGGCCTGAAATTCCAGAGCTCTCACCTTGGCTACTCACTCCCCCGCCTGCCTCCAGCAAAATTACTTACCCTCTTTTTTAATTTTTTTTAGCTTCAGTGGTTGCACCTGTGAACTGAGACAATGCCTCCTCACAGGAATGTTTTGCAAATCACATAGGTGGAGTTGAGCACCTTCAAAGTGAAAAATCTCTAAAAAACCCCCAAAACATATCTGCTCTCTTAAGTTAGCTCAGTGCGTAGCTCCCTGAAATGGATGACCCAGCCTAGTTCCTTGCTGCCATCGAGAGATCCTGTTCTTGGCAGTATGGTTTTGCCCCTCATCCTGCACTAGCTGGTGTTTCTGTTAGTGTGGTCAGCTGGGACTAACAATGCCAGCCTTTCATTCAGTGATGGTAAGCTATTAAATGGCCTGTTCCGCTGCATCTGTTGAGCCAATTAATCTGTCAAATAGTTTGATAGCCATGGGCTCTATTTAGGCATCTCAGTTCTCCTTTTTTGATAGGTGTAGCATTCTTCTATTAAGAGGAGAAGTTTTGGGTGATTTTTTTTTTTTTTTTTAAAAAACAATCAAACAAACACAAATTGGTTTAAAAAGGTGTCCCAGCCTACAGCTGTATGTGAATTTTCAATGCCCTTCAACTCTCTCAGCAAATATGCAATAAGAATACCCATTTTTTTATTTCTGTGATTGCTTTGCCAGCATGATTTTTGTGATGATTTAACTCAGTTTGGATACAATGTGAAGTACCTAGAATGAAGGGAATGGGTTGGTTTGTTTGTTTTAATTTAAAATTGTTTGGTTTTGTTTGTGTTTTGGGGTTTAGGTGTTGGGGTTTTTTTTGTGTGTCCAGTAAAACATTTTTAGTTACAGTGTTGTCTGTTTTTACTAGAACAAGTTGAAATCATCACAGAAGGATAAAGTGCGTCAATTTATGGTCTTCACACAATCTAGTGAAAAGACAGCGGTGAGTTGTCTGTCTCAAAATGACTGGAAGTTAGATGTTGCAACAGACAACTTTTTCCAAAATCCTGAACTTTATATACGAGAGAGTGTTAAAGGATCATTGGACAGAAAGAAGTTAGAACAACTATATAACAGATACAAAGGTGAGTACCCTGAATTTTAAGGCTTATTTCATAGTTGTATGTATGTATTCTTAATTACAGTGTATCATTGCAGCTGTGCTCTTGTGCTTCAAATCTTAACTCTTTCAGCTTTGTTTTTTCTATTACTAATAATACAAGTTAGAAGGGGAATATGTGTAGGCTTCTGCTTCACAAGGATTACATGTGATTGCTTATGTGCTCTAAATATACATACATTTATACAGGATAGGGTCTTGGAGCTGGAATTGTGTGTACAGTAACTGTAATGGTTAATGTGGATTTTAGTTGATTCTTCTGGGGAAAGCACATCACTTGGGACTGGATCCTGACAAAGTGACAGGTTGCATACCAGGGATGGATTCTACCTTAATTTTTATTCACCTTGTGCTTATTATCAAATAGTTACAAACAAAGCAGAAAAGAAAACAAAGTTACTTAGCTAGTGCTGAACTGATGATATCCTACCACAAATAGTAGAGTGGATTCAGTACAGTAGAACAAATTTTGTGTTTGATCACTTCAGCAAATCTAAAAATCGGTGCTGCATTTTCTGTTCTTTTTCATATGTGTGCATAATCCAAATACCATTTTCCTGAAGTCTTTGTTGGCTTAAGTTAGTAGATCTTTGTTAGCGCACTTGAAATGTGAGCGTCTCACTTCCAGACCAGATGTTGATTCCATTGTGGAAAGAGGAGTGTAACTTTCCTCTTGTCCTCTTTGATTGGACTTTCCATGTCCAATCTCATGCATGCTGGTGTTGCCAGAAAATGCATAAAACTAATGTTAACTTAGTTTATGGTCAGACTTGATTATTGTATCAGTACAGCTTGCAGATGGACGCTGCAGGATTGTTTATAATGGTACACACATCAGCAGTCTTACCAAAGATGCCAATAATTAAGTGTGCTGGCGGGAAAGGACCACTGTCCTCTGTACGGAATGAGTCACAGTATCATGCATATTATTAAGCAGAAAGCAAATGTTTGTGATGATTTTGTCTCTCAATGAAAATAACATAAGCTTCATTGTATAGGAGGCTTTATTATAGTAACTGCTTCAATTGTTAAAGCTTAACCATTGAAAATACTAATTTAATTTTGTTTTTAAAATATTCACTTACAAGGCCTGATCTCCAAAATGTTGTCTTAAATGTTTGCTTATCTTAAATGCAGTTACAGAATAAATTAGCTTTTTCAAAAATCTGTTTTTCTTGATACTTACTTTTGTATCCCAAAGATCCTCAAGATGAAAATAAAATTGGTATAGATGGTATACAGCAGTTTTGTGATGATCTGGCTCTTGACCCAGCCAGCATTACTGTACTCATCATTGCATGGAAATTCCGAGCTGCAACGCAGTGTGAATTTTCAAAGCTGGAATTCATGGATGGAATGACTGAGCTAGGGTAAGTGTGCAGCAAGTATTAGACATGGACAGTGTAACCCAGTGGCAGAAACTGGAACGTATGGCGAAACAGCCCTGTTTTGAGAATTCACAATCACATTGTCCTTTCAGACTTCAGAGACTTTTTGAAGTCTAGCATCACTTGTCTGCCTCTGTAAAAATGCATCTGCTGTCTCTGTGCTAAACGCTTAGTGACCAAAAAAAGAGAGGCAGCTTTGAGTGCTACTTGCCTTAGTTGTGTATTTCAGTTATTTGCCATAGAGCTACTCAGGTAGGTAAAGCAAGGATCTCGGTCTGCAGTCTAGAATATCTGGGGTTTCTTTGCCTTATGAAAATGTAGTAGTCTTTATCACATTTTTCTAATAATCTGTTAAATTATGCAAGTTGGTGTTATCAGCTAGAATGTGCAAATGGCAATGTAAAGAAATAACAACAAAGAAATGAAATTGTTGTATAGGTGCAGACTAATTAATGGCTTCCTGATTTTGTTGATAATTGTATTGTATTCCACAATTGTTGAAGTTATTACTCATACTTTATGGAAAAATGAATAATACACCAATAAACATGCTTTTTAAAATGCAGATGTGACAGCATAGAAAAACTGAAGGCCCAGATTCCTAAAATGGAACAAGAATTAAAAGAGCCAGGAAGATTTAAGGATTTTTATCAGTTTACTTTCAACTTTGCAAAGAATCCGGGGCAGAAAGGTTTAGGTATGTATTCTTAATGGTAAATATTTGTTCATAAATATGGGAAATGACTGATTAAAGCAGTAAGTGAAAGTATTACTGTGATCCAGTGAGTCTGAAAGATAACCACCTTTGGGATAAAATACATCTGTCTGTTGTGAAAGATAGATGTCAATTTAAGGTGTTCAAATTGATAGAAATATCTGCATCATTACTATATACTACTAAATTTTATGAGAGAAGGTTTATTTCACAAAGAGCGTGTGCAATTCTCAGTAAGCACAATGGATTATAGTCTTATAGTAAAGGCATAATTATACTACTTAGAATTTGCAGCACTGAACAGATTAATTGAATGTTCACTTTTAGGATAAATTTAAGCTGTAAAACTGATTTCCATGTAAGTACACTTGTACAGTCTCTTGTATCACCAAAAATGCTTGCAGATGTCTTGGCAAGATAAAGTGGAATAGTACAAATAGATTTCTGTATCCTGGGCTCGATGCCTGTTGTTGTGCCATTGGCGATAGGTGCCTACCTACGGCCTTACAGCCGTTTTTTTCTCTTTTTTTCTTTTTTCCCCCTCAGCTCACTGATTATTTTTTTTTCATTATTTCATAGCTCTTCTACTGATTTTGCTTTTGATTAGTGTAACAGGTGAAGTGGAAGAATCACTTATTAAAAATAATGGCAGAACACCACAGTTCTGATGGAACTGAATGAACAATCTGTAGATCTGTCTATTCAAAAGAGCAAAAATGAGGGAACAAAAATTTCTTTGAAGCAGTAATGTTAACCAACCAGAATGCATATTAATTTATATACAGAGTAGTTCAGGTATTACCCATAACTAGTAGTATTTCATGACTCTTTAACTGCTAACTTCTTAACTGTTTTGCTTTTGAGCAGAAATAAAATACTGAAAGGCTAGTAGGTTCTTGGCAGCTTGTAAATTTTTCTCAGTAATGAAAAAGCCTTAAATGAACAGTTACTGACCAGGTTTGCATTCACATGCTGTGAAAAGATAAGCATTCTGTTTTCATTTTGTTGTCTTTTATATGTAGACCAACTTCTGGCTTAAAATGAATATTGAAAAATAAGTAAATAAGCTAAATCTCTATGTCTTAGTTTTGACTCTCTGTTATTTTAATATCTTTCTGTATTTTGGTTTTTGTTTTCAATTGAATTGTGAGTTTCCTTGTCTTTGAGCAAGCTAAAAGAGCACAGCTAAACTGTTTGAAAATACTTGGGTGTGCATGTAGTCAGATCAGAACGCTGCAAATAAATCAAAGGGCTGATTCTTATTTCTTGTAAAAGGTGTATTAAATTTTTTAGGCTGCTACAACAAGGAAAATAAGTACAGTAACTGAATTATGAGAAGATAGAAGGTTATGGAGAGCGTCAGTGTAGAATCAGTTCTGCAGTATGAATGGTTGCAGGGTTTTGTTTTGTTTTTATGGTTACCATTTGTATGTTGGTTTTAATCTTTAAACAGCTTTACACCACAAGGAGTATTTTTCAAAACCCTTGTAAGGTGGTAAAAGTGAAGTAAGAAATTACAATGATATCGTAATTAAATGGTCATTTTTAATATTCTCAAAGTTTCAGAATAACAGAACCATTTGATGTAGTACTTACATTTTTATTTTCTTCTTCATATTTCTGAGGTATAGGGAAGACTTGCATTCTTTCTCTCAAATTTTTTCCCCCAATCCTATATAAAAATGAATCCTTTGAGTATCCCAGATGAAACAGACTTCAGTAAAAATGATTTACCAGGAAAACTAAGCCCTTTGCTTTATTTTTCATTCATATTAAAGCTATATGCAAGTTAAGCTCTAACAGTGACAAAGACAAGTACAGTTTTCTCAGACCCATATAGCATATACAGTACAAGGTGGGTTTTTTTGGTTAGAGTTGTTTTGCGTTTTTTTGTCAGTCTGGGTCTGGAAGTGATGTAGAACTGTGCTTAAAATCTGGATGCTAACCAGCCCTTTTGGTGCCAATAAGTACACAGTTTCAGGCATAAATTTAACAATATGGCGGAATAATTCTGGAAACCCTGAAGCAAAAGAATATTGGGACAAATACAGTGCCGAAAAGTAAGTGCTCCTTGTTAGGCAATTAATTTTGGAGTGTCTAAATAACAGCTTGTAGGAACTTGCAAATTGATTTTAATGTATATTGGTCTGTAATCTTCCAAACATTGTGTAGTAGTTCAGGCATAGTTCTGGAAATGCGTTTCCTCTGCATAATTCCTTACTACCGTGTAGGTACTGGGGTTGTCTTAAAAGTTCTCATGATATTTGCGTATCACTTGAGAATACTTTCTAGCTGATATTCATCTCAAACACTGTTTGCATCTCTCTGGATAAAACTCAGAATGGAGCATGTATTTTGAGACTTTCATATTTGATCCGTGAGGACTTTCCTGGGCAGTCATTCGCTTATGAAAATGTAAAATTTTATCTTTGCAATTTTGTGATTTCATAAAATTTCTTTTAAAACGTGCAGTTTGTCCTAAGGCATTATATCTTTGTGCTTTACGTATTCGGACTCACAATAATGAGTTTGAGATTGCAGCATTCTGAGATCTGTTTTTTAAAGGCCTTTGCTTAGCCACAAGAATAATCTCAAAATCGTATAGGCATGTTGAAATGCACAGTTTGTTTATAGTGTTTGTTTATAAACCACTGTAAATATGCAGGGATTTTGGATTTTTGCATATGCCTGCTATTAATGCATCACAAGTAAATAAAACTTAGTTTTATAATCTGTTTCCTTCAGAAACTGATCAGCTTAATCTGAAGTTTGTATCTAATTTTAGAAAGATAGTCGTTTCAGTTGAAAGCTGAAGTGCATAATTTTGTATCTGAATCTTCTGTTAAAAAGGGATACCTAGTTTTTATACTTTAGTAAGTTCTCATTTTCACATATGGCTCACTTCCTGGGGAGTAGTGACTTCTGTTTTATTTGTGTCTGCTCTTGAAACTTACATTTTTTTAATGTACATTGCTTACACTTTTGTCTGAAATCACACCCCTTTTTAGCTGCTGGAAAATCGTTCAGGAATTTTGTTCTTTACTTTGGTCAGGAAGCATTATAATGTGAATATGTCGTTTGAGAAGAACTTTCAATATCAAAGATACTAAACAGTTCGGGAACTCCCCCCATCACTGTCTATTTTCCCTCCAGCAATGCTGAGTTCATGCTTTGTTTTGTTTGCTGTTGATTTAATCTCTGAGATCCGCCTCCCTGTTTTTTGAAATAGTTCCAGCATCTTGGGTTGTCAGGTTTTTTAGTTTTCTTTTGTTTCTTCCTGAGGTGCAGTTGCTCATGTGCTTCTCTCTGCTCTCACGAGAGGATTGTTTATGGAAGACTGCAAAATATATAAGAGCTTTCGTTAAAAAAAATGTCGCTTGACTAGGTAGCCTTTTGGAGTTACTGTATGTACTTGGTGATGGGTACTGAATTCAGTAAGATCACAGCAGCATTTTGTTATACAGTCAGAGATCCTTGTTAATGACTACTAATGGAGATCACACTAGGTGAAGATTTAGAATGCAGATACATAAGTTTCTTTTATCAGCTAACAAGTTGCTGTATGCCACTAATAAACAGTAAATGCATGTCAGTTTAGCCTTTGGCAAATACCAGGGAGGTGAGGGTTTTTTCCTTACATGCTAGACTAACCAGTCTCTTTTTCTAACTGCTACACTATAACAGCACCCACTGCTGACAGCAGCACGCAGTTGCCTGGCCGGAAGTAGGCTGTTCTTATTCCTGAACTGTGTCGGTTCCAAAACCCCCGACCCAACCCAAAGAAAGGCCAAAACCAAACCGATCAACCGTCAACCATCTGCTTTTACAGTACTTACTTTTTTCAAAAGGAAACCCGATTGCAAAAATGAACACTTGACAAAAGGCACTTTACAAAACCAGCAGCTTAACAAGGTTGTTCTAAAAATGAAATCATAAAAAATTATTTTTATGTAAATTTATATATGTTAAAAAAGATTAAAGATCTTACTACAAAATACTACAAATTTTTCAAGTCAATAGCATTTCTAAACCAGAATATTTCACCAAATTTTAACTAAAGAATTGTTAGATATCAAAAAGCATATGAAATATTCTTGTGTGTTTTGGATATGTTAGATATTAATATAGGCAATTTTCTGTTCTTCTGTATTCAAGTGATAGTATCAAAATCTAGAAAATATTTGTATAATGTTTTATTTATGGTTGCCTTTCTGTAAAGGATCCATGAGTATATTTGCATGATGAATCTTTTCACCTTTATGAATATATGGTTCATCTTAGTGTTTAATACCTGTGGAGATGATATATTTGAAATGTGTATCTCTAAGAGTAATATATTTTGATATTGCAGATTTAGAAATGGCCATTGCCTACTGGAATTTAGTACTTAATGGAAGATTTAAATTTCTAGACTTGTGGAACAAATTTTTGTTGGTAAGTTTAAATCTTTACATAAACTGGAGTGCAATATTTGCAAAACTTGGAAGATACGTTTAAATTACTGAGTAGATGAAATAGGCTATTTTGACCCAGATCCCAGATACCACACTTTACATACTGTGTAAAAACAAAATATGTTTTGGGGATGTGGATGTGTCCAAGATAGTAAAGCCAAGTGTGGATAAGGGGTCTTAATTTTTATTTTTATTTTTTTTAAATATGAATTTTCCACCCCTCCAAACAGGAACATCATAAAAGATCAATTCCTAAGGATACCTGGAACCTTCTTCTAGACTTTAGTACAATGATAGCAGATGATATGTCTAACTATGATGAGGAAGGTAAACATTTCCGTTTTCTTTCATTAACTTCTAACTGTGTTTTATGCTGCATTTATTAATGTGTATCTGCTTTGGCACACCTGTCTAATAGCAGCATAATTAAAATATCACTGGTAATGTAATGTCTGGAGAGAGCTACTTTAATGCATGTTGTTATCATCTGTTTGTTACTGCAGGTTTAAAAAATGCAGAAACTTTCTTAAATCCATTTTCTTTTTTTCTTCTGTCTGTGCTCAGACACTAACTCTTTCTTATTGAGACAAACCTTGCTATTTCCTCATTTAGAAAATGCAGATTTTCTGTCAGCACAGTTCTTGGCATCTTCAACTAAGTAACTGATTCATGTCCTGTGCGTTTCTTTGTAGGGTCTTCTGGCTATTGCATTTCTTAGCTGAGAATATTTTTTAAGTTTGATTGCTTCAGTTTATGTGAAGACATATAATAATATAGAAGTTAAAGGTGGCAGCGTACAGGAATTGCTAAAGCTGTTATTTCCTACCATTTGTGTTTCTTGTAAACTTTTGTATTGATCTTTCCTCTTCCAGTCAATCTGTAGCCAAGAACAGCTAATTACCTTCAGTCATTGGTGGCAGATCAGTTCAGTGAGTGGAAGAAGCTATAAACTTCTGATACTTCCAGAGCAGAGGGAGCAAGCTTCTGCAACTTTATTTCATAATTACAGAGAGTTCTTATTCCCTTATCATTGAGCAAATGGGCTGCTGCCCACAATAAATGAATAGTTGGAAAAGTTTAAACCAACCCACAATTGTTTTTAACCTTCACATGACAGTCATGCAGATGGCTGGGGACACATTTGGCTGCCTGTGATATGTAAACTATTGATATGCATTTTAATTACCTCTTGATAAGAAATACAGAAGAGTATATAGTGTAACACCAGCTTTCTAAGGCACTATACTCTCTTGCTGCCTGTCGGAGTGCGTTTCGCTGTTTTCAGGTGTGGCTAAGTACGCTGATTCAAACAGATGAGCACTGCATTCGTACAACATCGTATTGTGCTGCAGGAAATGCATGTTATGGTGTGCTGCCGCTTACAGCATAGGCTGCTTCATCCAGTGGTAAACATTTTTTTTAAGCAGTTGCCGCCATCCTGGAGGTCAAGTTTGAGTTCTAGTGCCAAACCCAGGACAGTTTTAAGCTAGAATTTTTGTCAGGTTTTTTGTTTGGTGTGGTTTTTTTGTTTTGTTTTTTTTTTGTTTTTTTGTTTGTTTTTTTTTTTTTTGTCAGAAAGATGAAGGAAGTTTGACCATTCAAAGGGATGTGTATTAACTGGGTCTAAAGGAAGTAGAAATATTTAACCAGCTCTCAGATTTTAAGCAAGAAAAACAAGTTACAGTGGTTTTTTTTCTGGAAACTGTACCTAGTTAAGACTGGAAAGTAAAGAGCTTGTTTAGATCTGAAGCTTTAAAAATAATGCCTTGTTGAACCAAGTTCTTACGGTGTGGTCTTTTCTTTTAGGGGCATGGCCAGTGCTTATTGATGACTTTGTGGAATTTGCACGCCCTCAAATTGCTGGGACAAAAAGTACGACAGTGTAGCACTAAAGGACCCTTCTAGAGTGTACATAGTCTGTACAAATACCTGAAATGGAAAATTGCACAGTCAATTTCTGCTGGCTGGACTGAACTGAAGATCAATCCTCAGAATATGGCTGAGGGTTGAGACAAACCTTTAAGGATACATCTTGGACCATATCATATTTCATTCTTCTACCAGTGGTTTGGGCTTTTCTTCTAGTCTGGACCACTCTTGCCCATTAAAATTCCAACATTGTGGATTTCATAATGGATTTTTTTTTTTTTTTTTTTTTTTTGGTGGACCATCCTGGTTTCATCTCCCATAAATCCTAGAAGCTTTATAATTATTTTGAGATTTCTGGTTTCACATAAAGCACAATGCTGGTCATCATCAGACAACTGTTGTATGGCATCTGAATTATACAGATCAACATCAAAACAATTTTTAAAAGCATCCTTAAATATACACTTGGGGCTAGTTGCAAAGACTTATTGATAGCACTTCCTGTAAGAGTGATATATTTAAGTGAACTGGGTCCGATAACTTTTTTTTCTGTTCTGGAAAAGTACAGGTATCATCTAAGTGAGTTTGAGTATCTGATAAAAAGAATTACAGAAATAACCAAGAAAACCCAAGGTTGTTGATACTGGGGTATCTAGGTGCCTATCTGAATGGTTTGATTGTACATCAGCTGACTGTGAGAACAGTTGAAGTACGACACAACTACTGTGCACTTAAAGCACCCGTGTTTAATGTTATAGTCAGCCTTCAGTGAGCGTCATTGAGATAAGCTGTGTGCGTCCTGATAAAATCTAATATTCTCTAGGTTATTATCTAAGAAATCGGATTTCATTACAGTTTTGAAATGCTTATCTGTCTGTCAAAGAAAGGTTTTTCATTTCTGTGGAAGTCTTAAAACTTGAATATACTGAATTTGTGTCTTAAATGTTTGCTACACAATACAGTATTTTAAATTGAGACATGTAATTTTTATGGTTGAGGTATGATGAAGCAAATGGCCCTGTTGTTACAAGAAGCTGGTGAGTTTGATGTGAATCTAGGTTTCAAATCCATTATCCTGAGAAGTAAGTTAACTCTTTATAACATAGAGGTACTGCCATTATGGATGACATCCTTTTTTTTTTTTTTTAATTATTTTGTTGAGTTTTCCTTAAATTGACATATCACTATGGTTGCCAAATACAGAAATTGAGAGTAAAACTTTCCCAAACAAGCACAGATCAGATAGATATAAAATACTACACTGGCTTTGTTTGCTTAAATTATTTTGTTGATCATCACTACTTCTTATTTTCTTACCACATTTAACTAAATCATTTTGTTCAAAACAGATTTTATCAGCTGCAATTCTTTATTTTTAATATTACAAGAATTGGAGAGCTGCTTTTGTGCTAAACATGGTCTTTTACTCCTCACTTAGTTACTTGTGAAGATATGTGAGAAATATTGGTCTGTAAAACAAGCTGGAAAAGAACAGGCTCCAGGAGAAGATAGGCTATCATTACAAGTAAGGATAGATAAGTTTAAGGCCATGCTCTAAACAGTCCCATGATAAGGCCAGAATTATATTTGAAATGAGTAATTGGCACTTGCACTAAACAGTAGAATGCTTTTATGCAGATGTTAAAAGATGAAAAAAAGACTATTAAACTGCTAAAAAAGTTTTATTTGTATTCTCTGAAGTTGAGCATAAGGCTGACTCCCCTTGCAGCAGTGCCCTTTTAAGAAAATCCAGTTGTGCATTTATTTCATGAATGCCATTCCACAAAAACATTGCAAACATTCTCCAGCTATTGGAATTGGCTATGCCAAAAATGGTGTGTTTTGCTGCTTTCAGTATTTCCTTTCTCAATTTTGTGTAAATATAAATGGGAACTTGAAATTCTAGGGGGGTGGGGCGGGCGGGTGGAAAAGCTCTACAAGGTATCTATGCGTGCTGTTTTATGTCTTGAGGGTTTTGGTACAGTTTCAGATTGATTAGTTCAAGTATGCTGTGTTTGGAGAGAACTGACTTGCTTTTCATCCCAGTACAGACTTGTCCCTCAAAAAAGTCTGAGATTGGGTAGTGGCATAACGCCGTGGTGTTTTAAAGAATATTCCTTTTGAATGCAAGATCTTTTCAACAAAATAGTGTTGTCATCAGTTTGGTACTACATACTTATAATTACTGTGTAATTATAAAGAAATACATAAAACTTTGACTAATTATGTTGCAGAAAAGGGTTATTTGTGCTATGATGGCATCTTAAAAGTTTTTCAAAATGAGTGACTGAAGTTGAAAGAAACATTGATTTAACAGGGTGTTGTTCTAAGGACAAAATGCCTGGTTACAGGGAATATTTTGCATTGAAATGTGCTCAATGTGGCCATGTGGTTTTTTTTCCTTTCTATATTTGTGTGGTTTGTTGTTTTGGTTTTTTTTTTTTTTTTTTTTAAGAATGCAGCCAGTTGCTTACTTGGGTTGCTTTAATTCGTAAGTGCTTATGTCTTCAATTTGATGATCTCCCCTTAAATGGATCAGTTTAATTTTGCCAAATGTCAAGGGAAAAAAAGGCAAACATCACATTTGTAACCCGTTTTTATACATTAAATATGTACAAAATTAGAAGTGCCCTGATATAAAACACTTAATCTCGAGACTATATTTAGTAAAAAAACCCATCATTTACATATCTCTGTAAGTTCCAATGTAACTTCTTACAACCCCTCTCATTACCAACAGAGGCAATAAAGCTCCAGTGAAATTGCCATGGTGAAGTCTTCTCATGCATTGCTTCAGTGTATTATTTGTAAGATTTATTTCTAGACTGTGCTTTTAAGCAGGGAAAAAAAAGAAGCATGGCATACTCTTCTGCAAAAAATACACATTATTGGTAAGTCTTTTGTGTTGGGGGTGGGGTGGTGTTTTCTAAGAACTGCTACAACCCCTTGCCTACTGCTTATTCTAAATGCTTACAAGTACAAAATGGAGCTGATCTTTGATCTTGTCCAGCCATGCTGCACTGACATCACCTAGCATGTGAAGGAGGACACCACACACAGTGCATATGTTTAAATATGATTGAAGACTACCATACATAAGTGACTTTTTTTATTGATCAACCTGTTCCTTATTATGACTTGCCTCAAAACTGTTTTACATTGAAATCCCTACTGAGAAATCCTTATTTAAGAAAGATATACTTTTTTAAGAATGCATTTAATAAAATTTGTCATTCACACTTTATTTAAATAATGTTGCCAGAAGTCTCTGTAGATTTTATTTGAGTATGGTACACTGCCTATGTTTGGGTTTTAAACCTGTGGTGCCATTCAGGCCTCTGAGCTCTCAAAGAGTAGACTTTCCATAAAATACTTAGTATTATAACCTTACCTGTGAGAAATAGGCCTTAGCTTTGAAACACTTAGTTGACTGGTTTGGTACCAATATGTAGCAGTATTGGCAGGAGTAAACACTTCGATCCTGACTGTTCAGACATCTCTAACTCAAACGCGAGTCTGGACATTTATACTGGTACAAAAATTTCTCCCTCCTCCCTCCCCCTGCCCCAACCCCCAGCTGGAAGTGCATCTACTAATTGTCTTGCAGTTCTCAATTTAACAAATATCATGAATGTTTTTCATGAAATTACAACTTTTTACAATTCTGTGTCTTCAGAGTTTAAAATTTCAAGCCCTTCCTCCCTTGAAGAGTTCAAAGGACAACTGGCAGGAGTCAGAATGATAACCCTGTAGATAAATTAGGAGCAGGAAGGTACCCAGACACATGCAGGAGAGAGATGAGGGAGCTGTAGATGTTGTGTGGGGAGAGGCTGGTCAGCCATATGGAGGCTCAGTGCCATCTGCTGTTGGAGAGGGAAGAATGAAGTCTATGGTGTAACTCATCACTAAGCAAACCTGATGGTTGGCTCCATTGTGAGCTGGTGCTGCTGGGATCCCCCCCTCCCACCCACACCTTACTGGTGGACTTCTCCAGCCAGAGAAGGCAGCAAGGTGCCCTCCACACTCATGTTGGTGCTCTCACATGGAGCAGGAAGCCTTGCATTACTCTGGAGTATTTTCCTCTAACAAACACATAATTAAAACAGACTCAGCTAGAACTGAAAGATTTATTTAATAAATATAATTTTTCATAAACCATTTTCAAAACAACTTCTACTGACCAAGCTGTACAATGAGCAAGCACACAGACCCGCTGTCAGAGAATCAAAAATAACATGAGGCAGCCACAGTGTCAGAGGTCCAAAATTCCTTGTACTAATTATTGCTACAGTTTCCAGTTGTCAATGCCCCTTTTATGCCTAAAATTAAGGTTCAACCTCTTTAAAAAGGTAATTAATTCCTACAGAGATGATATCATTCATGGTTTTTTAATTCAAAAAAGGACGCAGAACTTGATCAGACTTCTGTGAAAAAAATAACCAACCCAGGAGTCTAGATGACTTGTTATTTTTGTGTGCATAGGACCTGAAATCTCTCATCGGACCGTAACTAGGAATTGTGAAAAATCTATTCTTTGTTGCAGTAATCAGATCTTATTTATACCTGAAAGTGGGTCTCTTTTTTAATCATTTTCCCCTTCCTAAACTATATGGACCTTATATATGGCAAAAAGGTTGAGAACATACTCATAATTTCTTTAAAAATGGCTGAGGCAAAATCAATACACAACACAGGTCATTTAGGTGCGCTTCAGGGTTTCTTTCAGACAAGTCACACTTTTTGTGTCATGAACAGCAGCACTTTTTTCCCCCTGCATGTTAGATGTAGAGGTCTTTAACATTTCGGCCCTGCGGGTTTTATTCATGTCTATGCATTTATACTAACTGGAAACAACAACAAAAAAAGTTGTATCTATCTACAGTAATGACAATTGTATGTACTTATTGTAATCAACATCATAGCGTAGCAACAGCTAGAGAAAAGGTGAGTACTTCAAAATGATGAGAACATTCCTTTCAACAAAAGCCACAGAAGCTTGGGCAGCACGCAAGGTCTCTACCGCCTTATTTCTGATGCCTCTATGAGCAGTATTTAGCTGAAGGAAAAAAATTATGGAAAGCAGAAGCCCTGCAAATACTGATGCGACTGCGCTTCTGGCAGAGCTGATACAGCCACGAGCATCCCATCTTTCCTCCTCCTGTTAGGAATTGAGTCATTCTAATAGAGAGCAGAAACCAGGCAAATCATGCCACTGGAAGCAAACAAGAGAAGCAAAGAACATACAGAACCACCACCAATAAAAAACATGAGCAAAAAAAAAGCCTAAAATCAGTCCATAATGATGGGTTTGCCCAGCTCTAAGCATAACTCTTTTAAAGCAGTGATGGCTGTGCAACTGGCAGTGCCAGTGGGAGTTACTTACTTGGTATTTTACACCAAGAAAACAAGACTCTCAAATGCTTCAGAAGCACGTTATGATCAAACACTTTTGAACACTGAATTTCACCAAAATCACTAATATTAGAGTACAGAAGTATCAGATAAAACTATTAAAAATAACGTAGACTACAGCTTTGAGACATTTCTAAGACGACTAGAAAAATGAGATTCTTTTTTTCCAATAGTGAAGTTATACTGTCATAAAAAAAACCTGTTTGAAAGTATTACCAAAGGTTTCCAGTAAGAAATTATAGTTGCCTAATATGCATTCTAAGTTGCATAATCATTCCTCAAATCAGCTTTTGCACTAGAAAACAAGAAATCATTCCGCAAATGTAAAGCCAAAGTTTTCAGCATTCCTTCATTTGCATTTTTTGTTCCCACTCTCCCCCCAACCTTAAAAAATACACAGAATATCTTAAGTGGAATATTTACATTTTAGTTTGTGAAACAATTCAGAGCATCTTCCCACTTAATCTTTTCTACTGCACCTTTTAAAAAAGCATAAATTTGGCAACTAAAACTCTGTATTTCTAAGTAACAAAACCAAACCCTGTTTTTCACAGAACAAGAACTAAAATATGCCAAGAACTCAGTCCCATTCAGAAGGGGGTGAAGGAGAAGGTGCTTGTTTAAAGATGCTGCATAGTAAAGTGACTATACACCACTCTTAAAACATCTACTCTAGGCTTTTCTGCCATACATTATGAATTTTGAGGCTAAGAGGTAATTCTAAAACATCTCCTTTCTATGGCAAATTCTTCCTCATCCATTCCTACAGTAAATCAGTGAGATGAATGCTAGTGTTATACTGAATTAGCTGCCTTTTGCTCAGTCTTCTTCAGGAAGAAGTCTACGCTGTACCCAATGCACAGTGAATGGCTTCACACACTTCAGCTGCCAAAGAAATACACAAAATCTTTCTTCTTTGATTAGAAGCAAGTTTAAAACATTTCTGACATCAGCACAAAACCACAGTCACTTCTTCCATCCAAAATATTTGTCAGACCAAAAAATCCAGTCCTACGCAAACCAATCCTATGTTTTTACTAAATGATTAGATTTACTGCAAATAGATTTAGATTTACTACAAATAGAAAAATATACCTTGGCAGACAGATGGATTCTTAAGTTCTTCCTGAATTGTTTAAATGCATGTTTCGTCGGTGACCTTACAAACACTGGGAAGAGGGAAAGCAGGGGGAAAGGGAGGAGATGGAAGGTTTTAAAGAAACACATAATGAACATAAATTATTCTTCAAATATAGGATGGTGCTTCTTGTGCGCAAATATAATTAACACACTTGTGTGGTAAAAGCCAAAAATCTATGTACAGAGCCGAGCCAGTCTCAATGCTTGGAGTGGGGTCATATATCCAAAACCTCTGCCTTCTACTATACAAAATGGCAGTTTATATTTCAGTACATGATAAACTAACCACACAGACTGATGAGGTTACGTGGCACACAAATTGAGGGGATGATTAGAATGCTGTGGTTGACGTGGACAAACAAGTACTTCTGAAACGTGGAACACTGATTTAGACATAAAAGATACAGCTAAACAGCAGATATCTGATTAGAGTATTTAAAAGAATTATTTCCTAGGCACCCATAGCAGTATGAACTTAGAATGAAAAACTAAGAAGAAAATAATTATTTTAAAAACAGATTTAGTATTATATATATTATATATAAAGTTAGTTACAGGAGTAGGTGAAAGAAATTCAAGTATATTTCATTACTATTGCATATGCGCATAAAAGTCCTCTTGGGGCCTGGAGAGCTGACAGTTTATATCCTCTCTGCATAGGAACCAGGTATCAAACAGACTCAATCTTCAGTCAATCTATCTTCATCGTCTGGACACTCAATGTGGGGATCTACTGTACAACTGAAATTCTCAAGCTTAACCATCACTGCACTTATGCATTTGAAGGCATGATACAGATATAAGCTACAAACACCGAACTTACCAGTTATTTAAAAGGAAAATTTGCTATATTTTGATTTTGTTTTGTTCTGTTTCATCATTAATTTTTAAGAACTTTTTAATTTGTGAACTGGTCTTCATCTATACCAGTGAGACAAAAAACTCAGGTACTGCACATTCAAATCACTACGAGTTTCAAAACAAGGTTGCAGTGACAATTTTTGTACTACACAAATGTTGCCTTGAACAATGAGATCTTGAAAATCCAGCACTACCTGCAGCCTTCACTTTTTAGAGTGAAGCTTCCACTTGTTAATTCAAAAACAAGTTTCAAGAGGAGAACTGGAATAATACCAGTTAAATCATGAACAAGAATAAGGAATAGCAGAGCTGTTTACAGGCAAGGAACATTCCGAAGGAATGTGAGGAACAATCTGAAGCATTCAATACAAAGAAAGTCAACACCTCTTGAACACTTCCTCTCCTGCAGCTCACTGAAGTTGGGAGGATTTAGGATGACCATAATAAGAGGGATACACTCCTCTGGCAGCAGGCCAGGCCCCACTGAGATGTCATACCAGGAGGGTAAGATTATTACAAAATAAAGAGTATTTGACATGTAATTTGCTTGGGGGACAGTACTTAAGCCAACAGTGGAAACTCATGGAGGCAGGGTGAAAGCAACTAGTACTGGTTTTGTTCAAATCCTAATCTTAACCACATCTTTCTTAAAGAAGTTCTTGTAGGTGTTTACAGTTTATGCCACCCAGAGATAATTCGAATATGCAGCTTTACATGTTTTACTCTCTGACAGTAAGATTCTGCCCATTATTGATGGACTTCAGTGTCAGGGAGGTGCTGCCCCCAGGGACAGCCACAGAGCATTGCCTTAGGTACAGCAGTTTTTATGGCTAGAGGCTAGTAAAAATGCTGCTGCTTCTGGGCCCATGTTTGGATATCTAATTTATCTCCCACATATAAAGATAACCATAGGTTTAGTCATCCCAGCCGGGCAAACAGGCAAATGTTGCTACCCCGCCCCAAACATGCAGACACATTTATACTGGGACAACAGAGGTATCTCTAAGATGTACCATGTCAAGCTCCATCTGTGCAATTTGTTTTTATTGGCATACTCAGGTATCAAAACATTGCCATCAATGTCTCAGATTCTTCAGATATATGAAGATAATTAAGCATTAACTGTATCTTCAAAGTACAACATGACCAAATATAAATACATGAAAAAGAATAAAACATGCAAAAATTCCCCAACTTTAAAAGGATTAATAATTCAAAGTATTTATGCTAGTGAGACTTCTGCACTATCCACTGATTCTTACACTTTTTTTTCCCATGTAAGGATCAAGAACTGTTAACAGAACACACAGGGCATAATAAGATGACTGGCTTCTGGATTATACTTCAAGAAAACAATTAACTGTTATATCCCTTATTATTCCAAATGATTAATTTGTCAAAGTTAACAGTGTTTTTTCAAAGCCCTCTATGCAAACGTATTTTCATTTGTACACCAGCAACCAGCAAAAATATCTGAATTGTATTTAACTCTCAAAAATTACTAAACGGATTGCTTATAGAATACAGTAACCATCCATGGAAATAACAAAACTGATCTGCAAACTGCTAAGACAGCATCTGTAAGAGACAAGTCAAAATTAACGTGTGTTTGAATAAAGGGTCATCATGAAAAATGAAACTTTTTTAAGTTTCATTGTGCAAATTCAGTTCTATTGGATCACTCGAATTTGGGAGAAGTTTATGTCACTGTGCTACAGTGATGTCTCAAGTATCAAATGCAGGATTCCAATCTGCTCGTACAGTAACAAAAAAGATTAAATGGTCGGAGGTAAAAGTGTTCCTAAAAAAAAACCCCAAAAAAAACCCCAACCAACTAAAAAGCAAACATACATATATATTTAGTAATTTGTGGATATAATTAGAAAAAAAAAATACTGGAAGCGATTACTGTCCAGATGACTTATGCTAGGCCACAAGACAAGCCACGGTTTGTATTGAGCAGTGATGCTAGTCTTTCCTAGGACAGGGATGTAGCACTGAACTTGCTTCAGAACCTACTATAGGTGTGTGAGCTTCCACAAGGCATTTACATATGTCCCTGTTAACAAGTGGGTGAGTCCATTGTGGAGAGAGTCAAGATGCTTCTGTCGTTGGCATAGAAGGGATCCGATGAACTCCATGATCTAAAGTAACAATAAAAGAAAAGTTTGGCTGACTGGGAACTTACAATCTAGAGGTAAGGAGAAAAGTCTAAGAAAGCAAAAGATAAGTGTTAAGAGATTAGGTAAATGTAACTCCTTCATCTACTAATTTCATGTAGGCACCTGCAATTCATTCAAAACCTTTGAAAATAGACTACAATTAATCATGCCAACTATGTAATTAACTGTTCTATGTTTACCTTTCTGGCAAACTTACTGCTACAGATATTTTCATCACTATGAAAATGGCCAGAGGTTTATACACCTGTTTACAACTAAAGTTTTAACATCATGCCTCAAGGAAAATCTTGATGTTGCACGTGTAAGCTGAGGCTCTGTGAATGCTATGGTTTGATATTGCCTAAGGTCATTCTAGTAAAACCTTGTGGAACACACAGTCTGACTGTGGTAACCCTGTTTACTGGTGTTTTCATGTTCAACATCCAGGCTGTCTAAAATTGTGGGTAGGCAAAACTTATCTACAACCAGGAATCCATTTCATCCCTTAAGTTAGAATTTAAGGCATGAGGAAAACTACCTAACGTGACAGGTTTTGATTTAGATGACATTTGCAATGTCTTTCTCTTAAGGACTAGTTATGACTTAGGAAGAAATACTCTTCCTGGTTGAATGATATTACAGCACTGTATGTGAAAAGCTGAAAAATGGAAGGTTGGAAGGCAAGAAATCAAAATATAACAAATTTATCCCTCCAGGTTTGCCTCTGCCAGAAATCTGCTGTTTCTTCAGGACTTTAACATGCGATGCCTTGACATAAATACTGCTAATGGGAGATCCAAACAATTCAGTAATGAAGCCTACTGTACAAGAAATGTATGTGATACAGCGTTCTTAATATTTTAGTGATTGACAAGTTGACAGACAATTTAATGGAACAGACAGACAAAATGCATTTTATCATACCACACCACATATTTTATATTCTAACTGGTGATTGAAGCTATAGAAAATACTTCTCAAATACATTTTACAAGCAGTAGATTATGTACAAGAGACTATATTCTTGTGGCCCGCTACTCCAAGCATTTGTACAACTTTGATTCATCAAAGTTTCTATCAAAATTTGATACCATGTTTTATTTTATATTCAGTTATTGTATTTGACAGAATATCATATTTGACAGAATATCGTATTTGACAGAATATCAAGAGCACGGAATACAACACATGCTAGCTACAGCAACATTATTTAAAACAGTGCTCTTCGTTCTACAGCACTCTCACAGACAACATTTACCAGCATCACTTCATTCAAGAAAAATAATATGCAGCTACCTCATAGTTGAATAAGAAGCTGTTTTATAAAGCACAAGTACTCAAAAGACCATCCTGTTCGTGATTGCACAATCTCTGAGGATTTAGGTAAAAATCAAAGCAGCTCAAGCTTGTGAACAAAGGCTAAACAGTTTTACAAACATTTTTACATCACCAAATGGATTTCTTAACTGTACCTTCAGCATTTCACAACTTGTAACTGCCTTATGTGATTTAAGCAATTAGTACATTAGAAAAATAAACAAAGACTTTCACATATTTCCAGGAAAGTCCAGGGATAAAAATAGTCTTAGTACCTTGACTTTTAGACTAAGTTTTAATCGTCAATGTTGAGTGGAAGGAACCAAAGTCATTGAAGAAAGCAAATAAGACTGAGATTTTTTCTAGTTGTACTGTACATGAAGTGAAACTAAAAGATGGTTCACAGTAACTTCGACCAGAGGCAGAAGCAAAAACTACAGAACTTCAAGCCCTTAGTGTAGCACCAAGATAGTCTTGCATATACTTTAAACATAATACTAACTTCCGTGTTTTAACAACTCTAAAGTTATTCAGCCTGATGGACTTCATCTGAAAATTACATGAGGTAAGCAGACAAGAAACCTGAGAAAAAGCAGTCTTAAAAAGGGTTTTAATATTCTGTCAAATATGAGTTACCTTCAATAAATATTTGTAAGTTCTTAAAGACAGAAAAACAGAGGGGGAAAAAAGAGGAC
Organism: Strigops habroptila; assembly: GCF_004027225.2. Lineage (NCBI taxonomy): Eukaryota > Metazoa > Chordata > Aves > Psittaciformes > Psittacidae > Strigops > Strigops habroptila. The sequence continues at coordinate 34,283,823 of NC_044284.2, read as the reverse complement.
ATTGTAAAAATGTAAATGCACTGCAAAAAAATAAAACACAGCATACCTACCTTATAAGACTACATATTACTAAGGCAAATGTTAACTAAGTGTCTGCCCTAAGTAGATAACAATAAATAAATAAAAAAGTAGCATGAGAAGTTCCTCATTTAGAAAGCAGAGAAGTGGGAAATACCCAAAAAACTCAATTGCTACCAAAATGTTGATATTTTTAGACCAATTAAATGCTCACCTTGTAGATTAAAAATGCTATTAAATTGTTTATTTTACACATCATGCCCACTTTCTATACAGCAAGAGTCTGAATTAAAAATGTATTTAATAATAACAGTTTGTTTTTCACATGGAATGAAACATTTTGCATAATCATACCCTATGATTTGCTTAAATGTTGAATTAATTTCACAAGCAAGCCAGAAGAGAGAAACTCACTGAAACCACAGACACTGTGTTCAACACGAGTTCAAAACAGAGATGTACTACATACCAAATCAATACCTAATGGCAGAATCAGAACTGACAAAGCTTGTCAGTGAAAATTACCCACACAAGATTTAATACTGAATGAATGATATCACAACCTTTACCCAAAAGAGACAAAGTTGTTCAAATACAAAATGAGTTTCCTTGAAAATATCCGAAGTGCAACTTTTTCTGGTTTGCCTTTTGACCAATGAAGGACTGTGATATCATTCAGGGACTGAGAGATTACGATATACAAAAGACTACTTTTATTTCTACCCCCAAATACTTCCATGTTTGTTAGCTATCCCTCTTAACTGGAAATGGGGAGATGGCACATCAGCACATTTAGTAAGAGTTTCTCTCACGGTTATGCTGACCACAAGAGCAGTATTGCTCCTTAGATGTACTACATTAACATGTTTTTATGCCACTGAAGTTTGTTTCACATGTGGTTTGCGAAGGAAAAAGGATTTATTTAGCACATACTTTGGAATGGCACACATGATTTTGACAACATACCTCCCAGAACCAAAAAAACATTTAAAATTCTTAGAATCTGAAGGCTCTGTTCTGTCAATTCCTCTGATTTTAGAAATAGATTATAAAAGTTAGACTACAAAAATACTTCATCTTCATATCAATCAATGGCTCAAAGATTTAAAGACTCTCCTTCTAACAATGAAGTTATATTTAAGGGGGGGAGCGTGAGCCTTTTGTATATCTTCAGGAGTCATGCAAGCTCCAAGGTAAATATTTGGAGGTTGTACATCAAGAACTAAACGGTAAGAGTCTTTTGACTTTACAAACAACTCCTGATTAGTGAAGGCAATTTAAAAAAGAAAAAAAAAAAAATCATGAAAAGGAGAACAAAAACAGCAGCAAGGCTTGATTTTCTAAAGTGAAGTATGTACAAATCAAGAGAAATTATGATAGATACAACACAAGAACTTGTAGTAAGCCGAACTAAATTTTAACAGAAATAATTTGAAAACTGTTTTTTCCCCTCCCCATCCCAAAAGAAAATACTCAAAAACAAACAAGAAACTAATATTTTAGAATGAAAAAAGTACAATAAAGAGTTACATTTCCTACTTAAATAAGCAAAACCTGCAGCTGGTTTGCTAGACATCTATTGCTGCAGGCTCATCAGGTTCCAGTTTATAGGAGAATCGTCTGCAGCAAAGGCTATTGAGAGAAATGCCACACCTGTTGACCCGGGTTGGACTACATCTTCCCATTAGTCGTTCCAGCATTCTTCTAACAGATGTGCATGCTGTTTCCCCATCTGAGAAGCAGCACATGGAGTCCAAGCAGTTGATACCTGAACCTGCCTCAGTAAGCTGGAAAGAGGGAAAAAAGAAAATAAAAATTAAAAAAATCAGTACTGGCAGATTTTAGCAATGAAGATGTTATCAGAAAACACTTAGCAAAAGCAGGTTTTCTTCAAGTGTTGAATATTTTTCAATTTTACAGTGATCAATAATGTTACCATTTCCCTTCCTAAAATTTGATCTTCCCAAGGGTTGAATACAGCCTTGGTAAGCATATGGAAATTGTTTAGCACCATCTCTGCTTAATGTTGGAAATAAACCAGTTAGCAATTCTCTGCATTACAGCTCTAATGAATCTCTGGAGCACAGTGTCATGCAGTTTAAGCTGTGATGCCTTGATTAACCTCAGTGGAGCTACAATTTATACAAGCTGCAGGTCTGCCCTATTTTAAGGGAAATCTATCTAAAGAAAGCTTTAGACCAGGGCTGCAGAATACAGTGCAGCAACCTGATTGTAAGTAATATTTTTTTCCTCAGGAAATGCAGAATGCAACTTCCTATAATAATTTACATTATATCACTATCACAGATACCCGTGGCATGATGGGGAAGAAAAGCACATTCCTGACTTTGTAAATATCTTTTATTTAAATGCAAGCAAGGGTGATATTAGAAAGGTTCAGTCATGTTTATGACAGCATGAAGAATAATTCAACATTAGCATAATAAACTTCTATTGTTCATTCTTTGTAGGTGAGAAAAAGACCCAAACAAAATGAAAGTAGTAATACAGAGATGTATGGTTGGAGTTAAGTGCCATCTATCACTGTGCTCCTCTACATTACTTTTGCACACTAGTCAACTGCAACATAACTAAATCTAACCGAAATCTAGTACTGCTGGAGAGAGAATATCCAAAACTGACTTCAGAGTCCTTTCCAAATGGAAACAAAGAATGTGGAGTGTGGGGATGCTTTTAATTTAATTTGAACCTCTCCATGACAGCATCTTGTCAAACAAATGCTGAACACACAGGCTGAATTTGCGCATCCATTATCCTCAGCTCACTCTCAGACACCAGTGAATGAAGAAACCTGGGTGGAGGCATCTTAAGTCTATGATAGGACACAGCCCCCTTAAGAGCTTCCCCCAGCTTTCACCACACGAAGGTCACTGGCTGTCATCTAAAGACTTCGGTTTCCAACCCCTTTTTCTTTCATGACATCTCCACTTGCCCAACACTGCATGGAAAGCAAAGAACCTCAGAGTTTCCTATGGGAACAATTTACTGTGAGTGGACGCATTCCTTCCTAATCCCCCCAAACAGGCAACTGGACAAATTACTGCTTCATAACAGAACAAGTCCTACAAAGAAGGAGCAGCTAACAGAAACAAGAGGCATTTGGAAATCCAAGAGAAAAATCCCAACTGGGAGGACAGGAAGGGAGCACACATGCAGAATTAGTATTTCATTGCATCTTTTACTTTCCCTGCCCCTTCCTCAACTCTGTTCCGCATTCCCCATGGTCTCTCCAGATATTCCCATCACACTGCTTAACGTGCTGCTTACAGGAATGTCAGTTAAAACTGGATGAACTTACAGAAAGCATACAAGCCGAAACCCTTGATTTGGTTGCATGTACCTCAGAAGCCATGAATGAGTGAGGCAGAACACACACTTATGACTAACTCACGCTCATTTGGGAGGTCTTCTGGGCACAAAATGAGCATTTACTACTACAATGAACTTCTGTAAAAATCTGAGACAGGAGCAGAAACACTGCACTAAGAGGTCTAAAAAGGGTTTTGGTTAAAACAAAATACACCTCCAACAGAACTTCGATCCCTGAACACCTTTATTTGATGACCATCACTTTTGGTCACAATCGTACTGTCAGGAAGATAGCATAATTAGGAACAGCACAACTCGTAGCACTGCAATACTAGCAAATGTGACCTTTACAGCCACTTCAGATTGCGCTCACCAGTGTCTCAGACAAGACATTACACAGGGTAGAAGGAATTCCTATTAGGAGGTCAGAAAACAAGCTCCCTGCTGCATATGCAGTGATCTTCATGGTTGTGCTCCCAGCAATACAAAACAAATTTTCCACATTCTTACACTTGGAATGTCAAGAAAAGTATTTAGTTCATTCATTATTTGAAGACGACCAAGTAATACCTTTAGAGTTGCTGTTAAAGGTCATAATACAGTGGATGTATGTAGGATCAGATGGACCAGACATTTCCCCAACTCCCTTAGAATTTGCTGACCTGAGAGCTAGAACTCCTTGATATTATTCAAAGACTGGCAGAAAGAGGAACCAAGAGTAACCCAAACTATCTTCCAATGAATGAACCCTCAGCTCTGGATTTTGGAGGTCTGGTGTCTCTTCTAGTATCAACTTTGTTCTTCCCAAGTTAGATACGCATAAAAATCTAGGATCATGCTTGAACCAGAATTTGTGGAAAACCTGTTATTATTAACCTTTTTTAAATGGGCCATTTTAAAAATGACCTTACATAAGTCTGGAAACAACATTTATGTTTTATCAAACTCACAGTTTTAAGTGTAATGTAACACTGGGAGAGCATTAAGGACAACAATAAAAATAAGTTCAATTTTATGTATAGATATATTGTGTCTCACTGCCTGGTGAACATGGATTTTTACATTTATATCCACTACCTGGAAGGAAGATACTTATATTATCCTAAAGAGTCCCTTTTCTCACTTTTCTCTCTGTGGCAGACAGTCATGATCATAGTTTTATATCAAAGTAAAACCTGGGATGATAAGGCAGTAGGAGCATAATGGTCTCTGAAGATCTGAAACAAACCCTCAGGAAACAAAAAGCAGGAGACGCAGTGCTTTAAAATAGTAACTATAGAGAAATATATTATATTAGTAATATTTGGGCTGCAAATAAAGTATTTTCATAAGGCAAGATCCAGGATCACAATAAACATCACACTTTATATGACAATGGCCCATTTCATGTAATAACTCAAAAAGCAACTGAAGTGCAGAATTAAAGAATGATTCAGCTCGGGGGGGGAGAGGGGGGGGGATATCAAACCCACACATTATGATGCAAATTTTCTTGTGGATACCAAAAATATGGGTACTTGGAGATGGCTCCATGACTGTCTATATATGATATGCATAAATATATATACACACACATTAGGGTAGAGCGGGAGTACTACCTAGTGAACGTAAGTACTGTCGGGTAGGCTAGATGGGTCTAGCAGTTGCCTATTGTCCTCCCCTCTGTGCCTGCTTTCAGCAAAGTCACATGCTGAGCTGACTGAACCCTTATCTTCTTCCATCTAGAAGGACAGAAAAGCAACAAGTCTTATAAAGCTCCATGCTTGCATTGCTTTAAAACAGTTACTATTTTTACACGAACTTTCATTTTACAGATCTCTTCTTAAGAGAACAAGGTGTATTCACAAGGTAAAAAAGCAACTTTTTAGTTAATCAGTGGATAAAACACAGTTTATCAGAGCACAAGTATTAGAACTGTCCGGTCTTTCTGCACACCACAGACTACAAAAGGGGAGAACTCAATAAATTTGAAATCTATTTCAATTTTTCAGATTTTGGTTTTGGATTTTGCAGTTTTGCTTGTTTTTCCCCCCTTCTAATAGAAAGGGCCATTTCAGTTTGTTTGTCTTATTACAAGGTATTCTGCATGCCACAAAACAGACATTTCAACTAAACATTTAATCACACTGAAATATACAGTTGGGACTTTGTTGAACAGGGAACATATTTAACCCTGTACATCAAGCTAAGAACACTGCAGCCTATTTTCCTGAGCCCAGGTCCTAGCCACACGGATATTTCAGAAAATATGAGATGGTTATTACTATTCCACAATTAAAACTTGCTTCCAACTGTAAAGCTTACTTTCTTTTGCCCTTAATATAATGTATATTAAAATCCCAAACAATTAGATTTAAAATTTTAAAAGAACATATAAGAATGTTGACATCTAACAACTTCACTGGCACTTACGTTTTCAACATTTTTTTACTCCTCATCTCTTTGAATCAAATATACCTAAAAATGCCAAACTATTTCATTATTTCAAAGTCATCAGACAAAAGTATCTGCAGGTAAGCAAATATGTGCACTTTTGTGACTGATGATAAACACAACATTTTTCTATCTATTCTTCTATCATTTTTTCCCTCTTGCTGCGATAGTCTATGGACTAGCTAACAGATCAGCACCACGCTATGCTAACACAATATACGACCCTGTAAAGGAAGATTAACCTTGTTCAAAGTTTAACATATTAAGATGTCCTGGTATATTCCACTAGTGCAAATGCATGTTTGCACTTGAATAGTCCTCTTGGAAACTATACATTCCTTACAGAAAACAGACGCTGTAAATGGAACAGAAACCTGCCCTTGACTTCTGTATATCTTTCATATCTTGATCGGGTATGTAGGCTATTAGGAGGGGAACCCTATGAAACAGTAACTAGAGCTAAAAATACAGACAAGTAATGAAGGCTGTAAAGCCAGGGCCAGGAGTCTGGAGTTCTGGAGACAGCTAAAGAAAGCAGAGAACAGAGATGAAGGGAAAACAAGCCAACAATGGACTCATGGGCCTGCAGATGGAGAAAGACCAGGGTCTTGGCTGTGCTAAGGCAAATGCTACAGTTTGAGAGTCTCAGACAGAATGTTATGCACTGACAGTCTTCCCTGTAAATAAAAACCTTTGTGTTCTACGTTTCCCTAGTATTGAGTACAGTTGTAACACATTGTCCAAAGGTGAAAACTCTATAAACACTGTTAATCCCATCTATAAGTAGAATTAAAACATCTGTCCTAGCAACACTTAGTGCCTGTGGCTTAAGATTTCTGACAGTTCTTATAAAGCACAGAGACACATATACACACATATACACATAAAACTTCGTTTACAAAGAAAAAACTGAAATGAGATACAATGGGACCCAGTTAGTATCTTAAGATACATATTTCACATGTTTCAAGAACAGGACAGGCAGCTACAGAGGAAGGAAGAAGCACTGAGGCAGTCTCCAATTAAGCATAAACCCTGCACCTGACCTATGCTGACTGATCTCCTCTTCATCCCAAGTTACTAAAGTGACAGAAAAGTTTGGAGGCAAGAGTTTAACAGGCACACACAAGACCGCATTTCTGACTTACAAAAATCACATGGGTACTTAGAAGACCCTCCACCCCTCCCTCTCAAAGCTTTTAACTGTACATCACAAATTTACTTAATATAAACTTGAACATTTTTTGCACACTGTGAAATCTATAGACATTAAGGTTTATTATAAGACTTGTCTTCTAATTTGTATTCATAAAGGTATTCTTTTGTGTATCAACAGAACAGTAACCACATTTGCAGAAGGCTGCATAACTCACTGGTGCTATAAGAATTTTGAGGGTTTTAATACATATTTAACAAACCACAACAAATTGACAAAGTCTGTTCATCAATCTACATACATCCTGCAGTCACAAAGGACGCAGTTACTGGGTGGGCATGTACAAATGAGATGTGGCAAAATTAGCTGCTTATAGCTACATTCACCAATCGGCTGTTTTATTTCATGTTCCTACAGTCTTCCTCTGCTCTGCTGCTTTTGGAAAAGAGCTGTCCTGGACACTACAGACTCTAACCCATGGTCTTCACTCCAAACTGGTTTTGTTTTTTTTATTTAGTATAGTGAAGTGGTTTCTATCTATTAAATGACTTTTTTACTGTTTTAGGGAAGGATCCAAAGGAGAACTTCTGAACTTCATCTGAAGACTACAAATAAAGACCTAGAGAAACCCAAATCCTTGCTTCTTCCTTGTTGCACTTTACAACTTAAACTGGATAGCATAAGGCAATCTGTGCTTATATTTCAGGTACCTTACTATGAGATATTCAAGTGTAAAAATTCTGACATACAAGAGAATTGGATTTGCATAATTATTTGTTACTCATGGACAGAACAAATTTCCAATTTTTTTCAGCCCTTTCCCTAAGCTTAATATGAAGAAAATCCCCTCAAGTTAGCAAGTGTTCTGTTTTTAGTATTTTAGTAATGATGGTGCTTCATTTTTTTTTTTTCACCATTCAGTTGCATAACCCTTAAAATGTGTTTAGTTTGGGAAAGTTTAACATAATCTTTTCTTATAAAATCTTTGGTGTAGATATGATACACCACATAATTCACTTAGAAAACAGAGTTTTACTGGAAATACATATGTGTCCCATGGCAGGCGGGCTGGAACTAGATGATTTTTAAGGTCCCTTCCAACCCAAACCATCCTATGATTCTACATTTATACCAAAGTTTTAAAAAGGTAATTTATTTACATGACACTGATAAACTAAGAATTTTAAAAGCTAATTTGTAAAAGCTATTGCAGAGGAATCTCCCCAATATGTTGCTAAGTTTACTAAAATTCAAGAGGTATACTGCAGTTTGCCTATTTTAAAGTTAGTAAGGTCTGAATTAAAAAAACCCCCAAACCAACCAAACAAAATAAACCCCAAGAAACCCCAAACCAAACAAACAAAACCCCAACAAACCAAAATAAACCCACCCTACCACTAACTCCTTGGGGTGCTTGGAAATCTAAGCTGATATGTTTCACAGTGGGACAACATTTCAAGTTTTGCCTTGCAAAGGTGTAGCACATTCTCAGAGGAATACAAAGCATTTCTTTCCCCCCTCTTTAAAAGGACTTTTATAATCTGTTTCAATTAGCCACTAAAAATTGTCTGCTAATAATTTACAATGTCAGCTTCCTGTCTCCTACTTTCCCTCAGTTAAACAGCAATTATGTCCCAAAAACGCAGGTTGGTTGGTTCTCCTAGCACCTATTCACACATTTTTAAATAACGCAAGTCACCTTAAAAAACAACAACAAAAAAATACTTAAAAGGAAAAATGCAATTTTTCACATTAATTCTTGCTATAGAAGTAGATAAGGGTCGGATAAAACATCAAACAGGTTACAACATTATTGATGTGTATGAATGTTCTAGTCTCACAAAGGAGAATCAGCATTTAATAGCATTTCATGTACTGAACTCTGTGCATTTGAAGAGTTTCAGAATCAAAATGGTTCACCTACACAGACACATGTACACTTTAATTTTTTTAAAATCATGTCCCGGGTCTTAGTAGCCAAATGCCTTTAGGAATATGTATCTATACACATTGAAAACAAACACCACTCACTTTATAGATGCACAAAACAAACACAAAAAGCCTTAGGAGCACAAGTGTATGTACGTACCCAAACATAAAACATTTTCTGCTCTTCCAACACAAGAGAAAGCAAATTAAAATGGGCAAGCAATTCACAAAAATTGCTGCCTGGAACATATGGACCTTCCTGTCACAGCCTTACAAAGCTGAAATTATCCAACATGCAAAAAGCACTGTTAATTTTGATCATAATGAAATCAAAAGCATTCTAACCATGCTAGAAACTGTGATATAAAAATGGATGCAAGAAGAGCTAGACTTGTATTCTGAAAGTTGAGCATCATGCTAGGGATGTTTTTTCCTAAAAAAGCACGTCCAACACATGCTACTTAGGAGAAGCATTTGGCTCAAAAACACAGAGCAAAGCCAAGAAATAACCAAACTGAATGTTTCTGCACTAGAAGTATTGCCCTCTCAACCCACTAATATTCATGCCTCTTCCCACCTCTCTCAGCACTGGTTAGTTCACCTTCAGCATGCATAAGAGTTGATGAGGAACTGTCCCTCCTACTCTACCTAATTTTGCTCAGCTGATTCCTTGCCCTGGACAATGGCTGCAGTGCGATGAACTCGTCACTTAAAGCAACTCTGTTGGAGTACATCTACAATTGGACAGAGAAGGGATGGAACATACATGTCAGTAAGTAGCAGCAGTAATTTTCTAAGAGAAAGACACAGGACAAGACATTGTTATTTAAGTGGAATACACATCATATACAGAACAGAAGCCTGGTACCTTCAGGACAGCTCCTGGGATCATCACAGCCAGTTACTGTTTGGTAGGACCATTCTTAAGTATACCTTGGCTTTCATACTGAGAAAAAAGGCCTATACACTTTTACATCTATACTTTACCAGACATCTTTATTCAGTATTATCTTCTTCCCTCAATAGTGCTGTGATTTATATTTACTCAAAGATTTATATTTTTATTTAGATGTATCTTACTGTCCACTTCCTCTTATATGATCCTGTAAGTGACCTATAGTCAGAAATTACCCAGAAGCTACTTCAGGGCAACAGACTTAAGTCAAACATAAGAAGTATTTTCTTTAAGGCCAGCAAAAACCACCTTGGAACACAGAAAAAAACCCAAACAAACAAAACAAAAAAATCCTACATATGTGCACCTTCAGTGCATTTAAGGAAGATAAAGTTAACCAAATTCATCCCTCTGTAAAAGTCAACTCATGCTTGCCTATAAAATTTTTGATATACTGACTTCCCAAAATGGAACAGAGAATTTTATTTTTTATTTTTTTTTTTAAAGTTGTTGTGACAGAACAATTTACATTTAGGAGTTTATATTTAGCAGAATTTCTTAGTATTTCTCTCTCATACCAGTTAAACTTCTTTGCTCTCTTGTGAATAACTTAGCTACACATAACATCTAACTGCTGAGATGAAGATTGACTGTTGATGCTATAACCTTATACTAAATAAATGATAAAATCAAGTTCCTTATCTACTGAGTAAGGCAGATGCCTACACAAGCATGGTGTATTGTACTCTGAAGTGAATTCAGAGCGCTAGGTTGGGCAACTCACACAACTAGTGTGCTCTTAGTTTCTGAAAAATTAGGACAATGGGGGCAAGCATTCTCCATTGAGAAACTTGTGTTTTGCTCACTGCTCCTGAGAATATTTTAGAATTTAAATAATGGTGGACAGAAACAAATAACTTAAGTAGCTGCAATTTAAAAAAAATCAGTGACTAGTTCATGTAACAATTTATCTTGCCCTCATAAAAACTTAGTAACTGTAAACTAAACTTTTTCTTTCCCCCAATATAATAATTTAGTCTTACAATTAAAAATATTCCTTTATACAGAGGGTGCACCTACACTACAAAAAATGCATTTAAAGGGGCAATATACAAAGTTTCATATTCAGTCTTTCAATGACTTTCAAAAAAATATCCTTAGCATTTAGGACAGACATTCTCCAAGCTCATTCTAGGTGAAAGTCAAGAGTCCTTTCCTGTGCTTTGAAACGGAAAGAAAAATATTTACTAGAAATTTTAAATAAACCTAATGAGGTACATCTACTGAGATACAATGATGAAAGAAGCATTCTGTCACTTCTTGACAATGAATGTGCTTAAGTGGTCACATGTTCATCTTTCCTTAGGCCTATTTCCTAACTACAATAGCTGATGAAATTCAGTGGGGCTGATTGTCCCATTAAAAGAGTGGGAAAATCTCAACAGAGTAAACCTCAAGAAAGGAATAAAGAGGTGCCTTCTTTTTGCAAATACATTTTAAACTATGATTTCACTATCAGACACACAGAGAGAAACCACTGAATGGCTGCTGATGCATTTCTGGTCAAAACAGATTTTAGATTTTTAAATTTGGATTTACATTTTAGGTTTGCAATATCAGGAACTAAATGTTTTCAGAAAGAGACTGTATTTTGGTAAACACAGACCCTAATTCTGATGACACCACCAAATGGCAAAGCAGAATGGGAATAAGGAGAGAGGAAAAAAAAAAAAGGGAAGAAAAAGATGACTAATAGATATGCACAAAGCAAAATCCCGCAGCTATGAACCAAGCAATAGCCACAGGAAAGGTGTTAGACATTCATCAAGATTCCTTCTTAAAAATAAGAAGTCCGACTGTGTCCTTGATGACACAACTGTAATGGAAGCAAACTGATGCCAGAAATTCTTTAGAATTGATTCAGAAAGCAAGAGAATGCAAAAAAGCAGCATACAGATCAAGCTAAGGAAAAATGATGTGGGCTTTTTAGTTTTTAATTGAAGCACCTTAGGAACATCAGAAACCTCAACAACCAACTGATACTCTGCAAAACAGCTGATGTACAGAAAGGAAGGAAAGGGAAGCGTTTGATAAATCTTGCCACTAGCTTTTGAAGGCGGGGGAGAAGGAAAGATAAGTAACTACTCTCCTTACCTACAGATTTTTTCCTAAATCAAGACTCTTTAATTCAAAGAGTACAGTAACATGCAATCAAGAGTCTTATCAGGACTAGCTGAACAGCTTTCTGAAAGCTAGTGGTTATTTACCTTGGCTTTTAGCTACTAAATTCAAAGACAGGAAAAAAACAGCTAATATTCCAGTTTTGAAAAGTGACTAATGGGATATTTTGGCTTGCAATCGGTTCCTCTGCATGATGTTGATCCTAGGCAAATCAACAGAATGTCTCACATAGATTTTTTTCAACACACAGATTAGAAGGCTAATATAATTTAAGTACATCAACATGCATGTACATCAAACAATTACAAGGTTAGATGCTAAAGGTAACTGCTGATGTAAAGTAGTTACAACTTATGTATGGCACACAGCTCAGCGTAATTTGGATTAAGCAACTAGGACACAACAAAATCAATATGGCACACAAATGGACTAAAAACTGCTAACAGGCTTCAGAACATAACTGTATATCCGATATCTTTGTCAAATAGATTCTTCATTCACTTTCACTTTTTTTTTTTTTTTCTTTTCTGGCCCTATGCTAATTGATCTCTCATCAATGACCTGGAAGAAATCAACATAATCACTTGCAGATGAGAAAGAGATGCAGAAGATAACAGTTTATTGATGTACGTGATTTCATAAACTGAATACAAGTAGGGAATTCTTTATTTTCATGCTTGGCAATGATGTATGCTGTGTTATAATATTGTGTCCACTGGTGAAATCCAAAATTCAAGATAGATTGAAGAATGGTGAAGATTACAGGAAAAACACAAGAATGATTAAGACTGGAAAATAACCCTTCTGACAAAAGATGCAAGACCAATCTACTCATCAGTGAGAAAATTAACTTGATCAAAAACCTAACAGTGAACAAAGCAAAAAACTGCTAATAGAAGCCTTTTCAGTTTAGCAGAAGTAGCACGAAAAGACAAAATGCTGAAAACTGAAACCAGAGACAGTAGCTATTAGAACAATGGGTCAGGATGACTTCTCCATAGCTGGCACTAAGAAGAAGAAAACACTTCAAACATAGATGAGATATTTACCTAACAGACAGCCTAATTTCAATATGATTTCAAGGAGTTTTTGTAGCCTGTGTCAGGCAAAAGGGAGATTGTATTATCACAGCATATCTTTAGACCTCTTCTATGAATTTATGAAAATGCCACATGGGTAATTATCTTTAATTACATAACCAACAATCAAATACGTGGCATATGGCACGATTAAGATTTAAGAAATACTAACTAAACCAAGTCCTACTAATTTTTTAAATTGTTTTCATCACATTTTAAGAACAATTCAGTGCCAATAGCAGTTGGAGAGCTTCTGATATGTAGACAAAAAGTAGAATAAGTTACTATCTTTAAAGAAGTACAAAAGTGTGTGGTGTAATCCTCATACAGTTGCAAGTTGAGATGCAAAGACTGAGTGACCCCCTTTATATATAATTATGCTGTTGTTAATACCAATTAAATATAAATTTTATTTCCTTGTAAAATGGTGTCTTCATTTTCATAGTTTTACATTAACAGTTATCTTTCAAAATTAGAACACTTTAAAGCATTAAACATGACAAATATAAAAAGATGATTAAATATCACAGGAAAGTAATTAGTTTACGAGACAGATTTTAACAAATGTTCTCTTCTAACTATTGATAGAGTTGGATACAAAGGCATAACATTACCTGAGCTTTTTCAGTACTTGTTGGTTGTAGATGTCTGTACAGCACTTTCTTCACAACATCAATAAACAAACAAGCAACTACTATGAGGATTATGGCAAACCAAGCAGAACCACTTGACAACAGTTGAACAAATACAAAGTACATGTCCTGGGTATGTAAAAATGGCCTGAAAAGTTAAAAGAAGTGGCATTTACTAGAAGGAACTTCTAGAAACAGAAGGCAGCAGGCTCAAGCGTATCTTATTTTACATCAAGCAGCAAGTCTCTCAGGATGCAGAGTTACAACTGCATGGTGTCCATGAAGTCTAGCAATCTGTTGGACCTGACCTGCAAAGAAACTCTATGGAAGGAGGGTACCGAACTTTGGAGAGAAACGTTCTGGCTTAGTTTTAAATTGTGTTGCAGGAAATTAGTCACCATCCTATCCTTCCAAGACCCCAAAATACAAGCAAAAATACATCCCTTTACTGATTCAAACTCCAGCGTCTTTATTTCTGTTGCAAACATTTACCTATTACAACACACCTTTGGGAACCTAGCTACTTTTTAAAAACAAAAATGCATTTACAGTCACAGGCTGTCAGAGACAAATAATACCTGTCCTTGGGCATGGGACAGCTTAGCAGCATTGCTCAAATATCTAAAAGAACCACCAAAAGCAAGTGGCTACTCTAGGTTTAAAAATTCATTTTCCAACACCTGTCACAAAATTCAGAGCAAGATGGTAGAATATAATATTTCAATGTTTTTTTCATAGCTGGGGGTGGGGGGGAAGGAGGAGGAATCACTTACCAGATTATTCCCCCATAAAACAAGGAGAATATGAAATAAAATACAATGGATCCCCAAGTAACAAAATGGTTTATCCATGTCCAGAAGTGAGTTTCTAGGGCCATCTATAAGAAAGATAATGTCAATCAACTTCCTTTCCCCCCCACTTCACAGAAAATGATAAATACCAGTCTGAATGTACTTATGAACTTCCAACTCAAACACTAAATTTTGCATGTTGCAACATGCAAAAACTACAAAGAAAAAATTTAACTACCACTGAAACCAAACGTAAAAATCACTTAGCTGGAATCCTCAAGAATCAATTAGTTCTCTATAACTTTTGAATTAATTTTAAGTTATTGCCCTATTACATATTTGCCTATATACCCAAACACAGAAAGTAATTAGTATAATATCATACCTTCATTGTAACAGTTATAACCATAACAGTGAAGACCAAAGTACCAAATGTCCAGTTTCCAAACATCTAAGAAAATGGCAAATCATGGGAGAAAAAAAATTAGTTAAGAGCATTCATGGTAAGTTAGATTCCTCTCAAGTCAGCTACACTAATGAATCAAGTCTGTGGACACAAGCTTATGACAACTAATCATCTTGAAAACACAATATGGATACAACACAAACTACTAGAAAATACAGCTTGTAAGAGCAAAATTAACAACCCACAAGTCGTCTTTCTTCTTGGTTCAAAACAGATCACCACAAAGGCTACATGAAATATGAAGAAATATAAAACAGTAACATAAAATGACAGGAAAATGAAGATACCAATTTGATCAATTAAGTAAAAGCATCCAATAGAAATCAAATACTGGGTGAAAGGTATGCACTTTAATCTAAGTGCAAACCATGCCGAGTTTAAACATTTCCAGATCATTTTCAACATGCAGCATCACCTGAAAGTTCACTTTTTACCCCAAACACAATTTAAAATTCAAAAATAATGGTGCCATTGTAAGAAAACTCTAAGGAAAAGACACTTTGTTTCAAGGCTAATAAACACAAAATGAAACTTCAATTCTACAACACAGAATCTGTCACTTTTGTATTCTCTTGCCCATATAAATTAAACTATCGAAACTCTGAACAAGTTCTACAACAATAAAATCTCAGCTCTGACAACCAAGCAGGGATGCTGAGTTTGTAATATATCTACACACATGCTACTCACACACACACTGCCAATCTACAACAGGTCCAACTGCTCTGCTCTTGGAAGCAGTCTGGGTGTTGAAGCTGAAGACATTGCTGTTTCATAGCTATTTTTGCCACTAACATACTGAACAATGACCAAATCCTTAACTCTATTAACCAGTAGCAAACTAAGCAAGCAAGGAGAAAGGTACCACATGCAGACAGGCAATCAAAGTCATCCTAGAGCTGGTTTATTAGTACAGCACAGAGGCATGGAACTGGGATTCACACAGTTGTAGTCCTTGTTACAGAGCTCTGACAAAAGCAAGCAAAAAATCCCAACAGCCTGATGACAGACCTCACAACTGCTTTTCTCATCTTTACACAATGAAGAAAATTGAGGCCGCCATGAGTCTGGACTTGCTGATAATTTGAAAGACACTTGTTAAAACACATCTTCTGAAGCCTTCCATTTACTTTTCATACTGATAGTAATATTTAACAAGCAACATGTTTGCTGCTAACTGCTGCAAGAATATCTTAAACTAGACTACTGCTTCTGAGTGACCTGTGAAATAAAGTGTCTTTGCTAACACTGCTCTCAACGGTCACAGAGTTAGAATGCAAAACACGAACAGGTTCTTGCCACCATTTTATTTTTGAACACGTTTACACTGTTGATGCTGCATCCTTTAATCCTGTGAAGTACAGATACAGTATTTTGTATCTCCTCCTCTTCTAAACTCTTACCATTTGCCTGTTAGGTTTCAATATCTGACGACATGCACAGCATGAAAAAGGGGGGAAAAAAAAGAACTAAAAGATCATGTTGTTGCACAATGTGTTGAAGTAAGCCTAACAAACCACCAGCATTAACGAATTATTTACAATCTCTTCTATTCTGCTTTGCTTCAGATTAAGAACTTGGAATGAAAATGTGAAGCCTTGCACGAACACTAAGCCGCATCGCCTATTCGCACGAAGTGATCATCTTGAAGACTTCTTACAAGAAAGCATGTCAGCAGCATATGAGTTTCTCTTGCCCTTAACCTGGCTTTTTCAGACACACGTTAAATTTGCAACATACTTTACGCGCTGCAGATATTTTACTGCAACAAACAGACAGTTCTACCAGTTCTAATAACCATCTCTCAGAAGAGAGATACAGAGTAACTTCAAATAAATTCTAAGATTTTTTAAAGTTACATAGCAGGTAACATAAGTCAAAGGGCATCTGAAAGCTTTATGTCCAGTATGCTCATTCATTAAGTATATTTAAATAATCTTGAGGTTAATTTATAGAAGAAACCATTAAAAGAACCTTCTCCACAAAGTCTACATTAACACACAGGTCTAGACTTAAAAATAAAATCTGTTCCCCAAACTAAACATCTGTTACTAAATACAATGCAAAAAGTCTGTTTCTGCCTTGTGGACATTTACTACGCAATTTTGAAGTGAGATGTTTTGACAACTAAGACAGATGCACAGATTTTCATAGTGCAAAATTATTTCATCAGAAGAGTAGTGAAGGCCCTTTACCAATTCACAGGAACTTTGAAGTCACACAGCTTGTAAAAAAAGTGACAGGAGAGGGCAGATTCATACCTCAGCTGTAAGAGACAGTTTAGTCTAAAGCACAACTATTTTAACGTTCTTCTCAAACATCTCATGATGAAATAGGTACTCCAGCTAGGTGCACCACTCCCCCTTCACTGCTCCTTTCACATGCTCTCGATTTTAGCCACTCAACACAATTCTGGCCATTGTCTGTACCTCATTACATGGAAACTCTTTTTGGCTGAACTTCCTGAGCTCACGCCCATTCCTATCCCCCCCATGACCACTGTGAATACAGTATGATGCTATTTTTGTGCCTTGTGCCATAATATGCAACTCTAACAAGCACTACACAAGAATAAGCATGCACTTCATGTCAGTAGTATGAATGGCATAATGAGAGAAGCAAATCTATTTCTGCATTGCTACTCATAAGTTTTATGAGAGAAAAATCAGTATCTACGTGTTCTAAATTGGGTTAACAAACTCAGAACCTTCCTCAGGGGAAAATGAGGAAGCAGACTTGTAATGGTTGCATCCAAGCCTTAGGAATTTCTTGTATATGATTTTTCCTGTGAACTTTAACATCTTTAAAATAGAAAGTGTCAAATTAGTAGTTGATGATATCATTAAGTTACTGTCCTAAAAACACTTCTTGAATAAAAACTGTAATTTAAAAGCAGCTTGCACCACTTCATTTTTAAAAATTCTGAGTAATTAGAATAATGCATTTTCAGGAGAAGCTTTATGACTTCTGCCAACTATCAGTTTAAGCCTAACTTTGTAAGAGATGCTAAAAGAGAAGCCATTGTTTGACACAGCAATGAAGTCTAACTCAAAAAGAGTTTTGAATGATTGAGTATAAATTCTCATTTACTGCAGCTATGACATATGATTTTGACAAAAACAGTATATAAATAAAACAAAGTATAAGAAAAACATCATACATTATTATCTTGAAAGATATGCTCAACATGGACATACACTTTCTGACAACATGTCTTACAGTTTTCAGACTAAGAAATGTTACTCTTGAGAGTAAACACCAATATTGGCAAAGTACCTTTAGTAATTATACAGTTCATAAAAATAAAAAAACCTTCTATTTTTCTGATACAAGAGGATTAAAAAAAAAAAAAAAAAAAGGGAAAACGAAAAAAAAGCCATTAAGAAATATCACCAAAAATACAGTGGTAGAATAATTTTTATTATATTGTACCTGGCCATTTCCCAGCAGAGAAGTATCTTCTCCCATTAGAAGATACGAGCCATAAAAGAAAACAAATGCATGGAAGAAGCCCAAGATGGTCCAGTAAAGAAAAGGTTTAAATCCCAGGTGGGCATTTTTACTGATATCTCTGCAGAAATAAAATAGATTTAGAATTTTAGATTGTCTTTATATACCTATCAACTATTCACATTGCATGACTGCTACTACTTTGAATAAATATAGCTTTTAACTGCACTAAGATCATAGAATCATAGAATATTTAGGGTTGGAAAGGACCCTAAGATCATCTAGTTCCAACCCCCCTGCCATGGGCAGGGACACCACACACTAAACCATGTGGTTCAAGGCTCTGTCCAACCTGGCCTTGAACACCACCAGGGATGGAGCATCCACAACCTCCCTGGGCAACCCATTCCAGTGCTTCACCACCCTCACTGTAAAGAACTTCTTCCTTATATCTAATCTAAACTTCCCCTGTTTAAGTTTGAACCCATTACCCCTTGTCCTACCACTACAGTCCCTAAGGAAGAGTCCCTCTCTGGCATCCTTGTAGGCCCCTTTCAGATACTGGAAGGCTGCTATGAGGTCTCCACGCAGCCTTCTCTTCTCCAGGCTGAACAGCCCCAACTTTCTCAGCCTGTCTTCATACGGGAGGTGCTCCAGCCCTCTTATCATCCTCGTGGCCCTCCTCTGGACTTGCTCCAACAGCTCCATGTCCTTGTTATGTTGAGGACACCAGAACTGTACGCAGTACTCCAAGTGAGGTCTCACAAGAGCAGAGTAGAGGGGCAGGATCACCTCCTTTGACCTGCTGGTCACGATTCTTTTGATGCAGCCCAGGATACGGTTGGCTTTCTGGGCTGCAAGCGCACACTGAAGCCGGCTCATGTTAAGCTTCCCGTCAACCAACACCCCCAAGTCCTCTTCTGCAGGGCTGCTCTGAATCTCTTCTCCGCCCAACCTGTAGCAGTGCCTGGGATTGCCTCGACCCAGGTGTAGGACCTTACACTTGGCTTGGTTAAACTTCATAAGGTTGGCATCAGCCGACCTCACAAGCGTGTCAAGGTCCCTCTGGATGGCATCCCTTCCCTCCAGCGTATCAACCGAACCACACAGCTTGGTGTCGTCGGCAAACTTGCTGAGGGCGCACTCAATCCCACTGTCATACTTAAATGCTGACATATGAAAAAAAAATACATAACTCATGATTTGCCTCTGCTTTACGCAGGGATTGCCAATGGCAAGGGTCTCAAATGGGTCAAGTTTAGGATAGCACAAACTATGCAAGAGGAAGAAAAAGCCAGATCTCCTGATACTTGCCCTTTATTCTGCTTAGAAGACCTTCAGGAAAAGAGAAACATCTAAGAGACATCTCTTTTTGACAAAAATACAGATATTTTTTTTTTTTGTCCAAAAAGCTGTATGCAGTGCAACATGCTACCACTGGGAGGACATCTAATTCTACAGGAAATCACTTCCCCTCTCAGTAAAGCACATTCCCCCAACCACAGTGTCCTAGTGATTCCTTTGTGTGTTTGACTGATTTTCACCTCCTACATGTAATGGAAGAGAAGGCTGCCAACCATGTAAGCAGACCAAATGCTCAATTCTCTCCCAGTCTTAACATGACTGACATAAAAAATTTTAAGAACACTCATGTTAATTAACTTTTAGGATGAAAACTGTAGCTGCAGTTCTCCCTCAAAATAGTTACTAAAATTGTATAAATTACAGATGAAAATACTGTAGGAATACACAGTTCATAGACTTCTGCAGATGCTACTGTTATTCTAAATGATGTTCTACCGTGACAACGTATGTTAGAATATACATACCGATAGAGCACAGGTTTACTCTGTAATACATGTGGATGCACATGCTGTTCAAAAAGACTGTATATGAGGACAGGCAAGGAAGTGAAACAAATATTGTACAAAGTCAGGTATACACTGTCATAGAGTGTCTGAAAATGGAAACAAAAATTATTTTGAGTCTTGTAAAGAAAAAAGTTGTTTATTAAAATTTATAAGCACACTATAGCAGCAATAAGTCATTATGTGAATTCACTAGTTAGGAAAAAAGCTATGCTCACGTAACCATTCAGTAACATCAAGCTACCAAATACAAAAAATGAAGCTGGATATTTGTTAAGTGTAAAATCTTGACGTTCCTGTGTAGTTCTTACCCATTTTTCTAGTTATTTACCCTGAGTGTTTCATACCCATTTACCATGATGTAAGGCATCCAATACTTACTTGTTGTGAAAACAAACAGAAGAACTGATATAAAAACTGTGGTGTAATAAAGCACACATTCTGGGGGGAAAAAAAAAAAAAAGAAAAATGTGAAGGAAATAGTTAAACAGTTAATTCTCAGTATATATCTCGCAATCCTAAAAGAAATTGCTAACTCTTACATGCTGGCAAAAACACATAGGGAGGGTATATAGCATTTCAGTATTTTACTTGGCAAAGTGAAGTAATATGCTTTAATCAAAAGTATGTTTTGTTTGTCCTTTGGGACAATGAACCTGAAAAATATAAACTTCATTGCAGTGCTTGATGAACACAACTCATTATGGGAGTACAAACAGTATTAAACGAGGAGAAACCCATTCATTTCCCCCTTAGTTTCTTTTTAAGAATTTCTTTGTGAAATAGTTTCCACATTTCGTTCAAGAAATCATGTGCCCTGCTCGTGAGCTTTCTGCACGGAAGTAGACAAAATAGAAACCAAAACCTAACACCATGCTGTGATCTTTAAATGAAAGCAAACAATCGAAGATAAAATGTGGCTTGGTAGCCAATGCTAGAATCTCTGATAAATTTCAAGTAAGATAGTGAATTTTGACTTCGTATCAAAACTGATGATCAAAGACATTATAAGAAGCTCAAACACCCCAGCCCAGGACTGAGCTCCCAGGCCACTCCCAGCCCATTCTCCCCCAGCTCCTCCTTCTAGCATTTGGCTTAAGCTCACCCTGCTTCTCCATGACCATTGCTCCCCGAGAGGTATCCAGAGACAACTCAGTTCCTTGCAATGTTTCTGAAGTCAAGACTGTTAAAACTTCCTTAAGGTGAGCCTGCCAGCAAAGGGCATGTTCTCTCCCCACACACCTCCTACTCCCTCTCTCAACTACTTCCTATGCTCCTTTCTCCTTTTAAGATAGATGAATAGATTTAATTCATATTAAATCAATAAACAAAAAAGGTTACACTTTTACATCTTGCCAAAAAATGCATTTAATTTCAAGCTAGTAATGCTGCTTTCAGAGAGCAAACATGTCCTCCCAGTCTAGGCAAACTCATAGTGGTATTTAAAACCTACTTCTAGGTGGAAGTACTGAACAATTTCACAGAGAAGCTATTGCACTGGGTTGTAAACTACAAAAAAAGAAAGTTGAAAGATCATGTTTGAAGAGAGCTACTTAATCTGTTGCCAACAAAAATCTTAGATCTGAAATAAATTTCTTGGTGGGAAAGAAGTTACACATTTTCCATGAACTGCACTGGTATTCTCTGAAGACTTACCTTATAAAAAAAGTACTGTACAACGGTTGCTATTCTAATATAGTAAAAGTGTCCATGAACAAAAAGCAACTTGGAGAGGAATTTAAATCGTGCTATTGCATAGTCACTGTTTCTTACAGCTTGTCTTCCTTCCTTACCCATGATTCCTGTAATATTTGAGAAATGAAATAGAAAACAGGTTAAACATTCTAAAATAAAGTTTAAAAAACCCAACAACAAATACTTGAAGCTACATATCTGTTTTTCTGCACTTTGGCATTATAGACTTCATCAACTTTCGGTTCCAAAAGAAGGCATTATTCCTGACACTTAGAACTAAAAAAAAATAAAATAATTCAAAAAACCCACCCACCAACTACTTCTGTAAGTTATACTTAAGAAAACATTTATGGGAAGAAACAAAACAACACCACTCATACACAACCAAAATTCCCAAACCAAGCAAACCACTATCTATCCATCTTTAATCACCAATTTACTTAGTACGTTTCACTTCAGAGAGGTTTTTCTTACAGTATTTTCTGGGAATAATATATGACCTATACTCAACAGCAGAATAAAAGTGCTGTTCTTGCAGTAACAGTTTACTTAGTCTGATGGGCTGACAATGCTTGTCACTTGTCACAGCTGAACACAAATTCATTTCTAAAAACTATTCATGTTAGGATAAGCATACACAGAGAAGACAAACTACTCTTTTATAGAAGTGGTCCGGGATTCTTGAAAACCAGACATTTAAAAGTGCTCGTTGCTTCTGAACAAAAAACAGTCTAAAGGTCCAATCACTCTCAACAGCAAAGACTTGCTGGTTCTGACCAGTGTACATACAGTATCTAATATGCTATAAATTACAATAAAAACTTGGATAATTTTTAATAAGCTTCAGTTATTTGACAAACTAGCTGTAGCATAAAGCATCATTTGCTGTTGGCCTGTAACCTTCTCAAGCAGGCTATACCCACTGTCTTTAAGACCCCTGGTCTTAAGAATCGAGGGCATGTAATTTACATGATAAATATTACATACACCTTTTAAATCACACAGGGTGACAGACTGAATATCCTTATGTACCAATACCTTAGGTAATACCTTCAGATTTACTATTGTAACAAACACCATCCAACAAAGTCAGTAAAGGAAATACCAAAACACTATATGACGGGTACCAATTCAGTTATATGTATGTTTGGTTTACGTTGTCGGTTACATAACACAGCAGAAAAAAAAAGTTTAAAGACAGTCCTGGCCAGATCACAGAAAACATATTAACAGAGAAATCTACGAAGCTTACCTGAGAATCCATAACAGTCTCTCAAGAGAGATAAAGATATCCATCTCCTCAAAGACAAACTAGACATAAATGGCATTTCTACAGCAATACAGATGTGGTGCAAACAGTGTCACTTTAGCACAAATAAAGGCTTAAAGGTCAATTTTACACAGGAACTTAGAATCTGACAATGTCTGAAGTTGGAGATAACCACTTCCAATACCTGACACAGTGTATTTCTGAGATTCTACTTAGAAAGAATCTTTGCTGTTCTTATGGCAGCATAAAACAGGACCTCTGATTACTGGTGGACTACACAATAAACCTAAGATTTCTGGAAGCAAACAGCCTTAGATTTTAATATTCATTAAAACTCTACTACAACAGATGACTCAGATTAACACGCTGTCATTCACAGGTGCAGAAACATTAGAAGTTTATCTGTTCATAAACACTCTTCATGATCTAATCCTCTACTAAAATTTGCATGTTGTTTGCCTTTATCTTTTATGACAAAAGAAAATTACCTATGCCAACATGTGCTTCTTGTATCATGCTCACATCATTAGCACCATCACCGATCGCTAATGTTATAGGTTTCTCTGGGGATGTTTTTAACAGTCGCACTACCTGGGGAAAAAAGAAGGGGGGGGCAGGGAGAGGCAGAAATTTTTCAGATTAGACAGTCTACCAACAAAGCATGCCACTAATTGCCAAGTACTTTAGTTACCTACCTGTAAAAGTAATTAGTACGTTCTATGAATGTGCACACTGGTAAAACACATTTTGGCATATTACATGCGCAAATTCACTACTCCTCTAGAAAAGCTCCCTCTTTGGGACACAAGCCTTATTTAAATATTATGACTGCCTTCAGCTTATTTTGATGTTCTTATTTAGATGTACTTCTACAACTCTTAATTTGGTGGTTTATCATATGAAACAGTCAAGTAAAAGTCAAAACTGAAAATTTACTTAGGGAGTAATCCAGATTTAATGTCCTCTACTAGATGTGCCCAGATAGTTCACATTTTCAATTAATGGAACTAATAATTGTAAAAGAGGAATCTGAAAAAAACCCCAATATATTAGATCAAAGATCAATACATGCTGTTATTAAGAAAAATAACTTCTTTTTAAAGCAACTCCATTATCACCATTGGGTATTCTCAGTTGGAAAAATCACAGAAGAAGATATGACAGACAGAGTAAAAAATTGTTTACATACAAGGCTAAAATCCTCAAAAGAAGCAGAGTTGTGTCTGCTCTTTGCAGAAAGGAAACAAATCTTTAATGTAAGTGCCAACAACATTCTTCATAGAGAGGAGTTAGTTAGATGGGGGTTTTACTTAAGGAGAGTTAGTAATTTATTAACCTCCCAGAGAGCTCTAACTAAAAGGTAGAGGCTTCACTAATTCAGTCATAAACAGTCTGCAGAGATAAAGGTGAGAATGCAGATCCAGAAGGCTTTAAAAAAAAAAAAAAAAAAAAAAAAAAAAATCTCTACAAAAAAATACTGCTTATTCCCCCCCCCAAAATTCCAGAAAACCCAAAGTGGAAATAATCAACAGAGCAACAACTGCATGAGGTAAGTAAACAGTTCAAATAACTGAGTTCTAGCTGGTATGTCACTGTATCGATTCATAGGAGCAGTAATGCTTCACACAAGGAACACAGCAGTGATTAAATACAGTCCACAATTTACAGAAATCCACCTCATTGTGGGAACACATTCCCTAATTACAGGTATTGATATTCAAGTTTAAAAGCTCCCCATTCCTAAGGGGTTATTATTTCAAGTAAATTTAGCATTAGATCTTATTAAGTAGCCTTATTGCATGGCTGCAGTATGTCACCCAGATCAGTTCTCATGAGATATCAAACACTGTGGTAATTTAGACAGACATTTACATAACAAGGTCAAGACAAATCCTCTGACAAATTTTAACAGCAGCAGCTCTGAATTACTGACATGAAAGATGTTTAAAAGGTTTCCAAGCCATAATATATAAAAAATAAGTAGTGAGACTGCTAGCCATATATTGACAAGCATTAAAATTATAGGAAAATATGTGGGAAATATTAAGCTGAGTTCCAGCTTAACCTTGGACTAAACCTCACAAAAAGGGTGCTTACAGCAGAAAATCAAAAGCAAGGACTAAACTGCTGTACAGTTCCCTCCCCACCTTTCCCTCCCATGTTGTGCAGCATTTGCCTCAGTGATTTATCTACTTCAGTGTTTAAAAAGTCACTGCCATCAAAATTAGGTTTTGTTGTACTTTATGACAAAACACAGGAAATAATTTCAATTATCTGATGGATAGGATAAGAATTAAGGAAAGCACTACTGGCTGCTCTCTGACAAATCTGGCAGTACAATACATCTTATAAATCAAGTTAAATGATGAAGTAAGAAGAAGGACACAACAGAGGCAAATAACTATACCTTAAAGAGAGAGGACGGCAAAAATCTCAGCTAAAAGAGGGTACATGAAGTGGACACAGACAACAAATAATTTTTCTTATAGTATTTACAAACTTCCTTTTAACATTTTACTGAAACTACTATTATACCAAGTTTTATATACAACTGAACAGTTTTATAATGATTCTAAAGACCACATTAAAAGTCTGACTAGATGTTGGAAGAAGGAAGAGTGACCTCAAAATGGATCACTCATGCTATAGTCAAACAGTCTCTTTTGCAAATCTAGTACTGCACATTTCCTATGGCTTTAAAGTAAAGAGATGTCTTTTCTCCCTTTCTTTTTGACAAGGTGTAAAAATAGAGTGGGCAATGGTGTCTTTTCAGAGCCTTAATATTACTGGAATTACATGCAAAAAGCCTTTAAAGCATATAGATAAGCTAAAGGTATAATAATTAATATTATAATATCAATATTATAATTAAAGAATAAATATTATAGCTCTTCAGAGCTTAGCTTTTTAAAAAAAAAAAAAAAAAATCACAAAATCTAAATTTAAATTTTATCTGACCTGTATTTGTGTAAAATTAAGTACCTGTGAAGGAAAAATGGTCTTAGAAGACAGCATTAAGACAAACCTCCTGGAGATTAGGCCCCAATTTCTTTTCCCTTCCCTTCTACTTCCTTCTAAAACTTGGGTATTTTTTTAAATCTTCAAAGAAGCACACTTTTCCCTGCAGCTTCATGAATTTTCAGTTGTGGTTTGGAGAAGTGATGGAACAGGCAATGCCGAAGCATGCAGGTGATCAGGGTAACTACCCCCTTACAGAACACTTAAGAGGCTGATTAAAGAATAGCCTTTTTCTTGCATGGTAGCAGTATTTTGACAATCTCCTCCCTCCACCTGCAAATTTTCGCAAATGCACTTAGAAACTTAGTGGCAAACTACTAGAGATCAATGGAATTTAACAAGAATTTAACAAGAAAAAGTCACACAAAAGGGCAGACAGAGAAACAAAGCAGTTCCTGAAGTTCTTGCCTCTTCAAAGCATGATAAAAATACTTACAAGACAATTCTGATTACACTCTCACTTACTTTTGCTTTCTGAAGGGGTGCCATGCGACAGCACAACACTGCAGAACAGTTTTTGCAAACTTCCATAAACAGTTTCTCATGTTCCCTGAGTGCAAGAGAGAGGCTGGTCCCATCCACAACGAGTCCATGCTGGATAACGTGGTCTTCCTTTATTCTATTAGGAACAAAAATGTTGGCTTTGTATTACTGCGATGGAAAAATCTAAATTTTGTTATGAACTATGCAGCTGCCCATACAACAGACAAAGAAGTGAGTCTGTCAGAAAGACAGCTTCTTCAAGTCTGTTATTATACTACTAAATAAATTTTTTAAAAGGCAACTTCATGTGTTTGGCACATACATCAAAGAGATTGTCATAAAATCTGAGAATAAAAGAAAACAAAGCTAAGATCATCACTGAGGTAATGACATCTCAGGTATTCACCTCTTGGCTAGCTGCCTCAGTTGCTCTGCGCACGTACTGTCTGACTTGTGTTGCACCAGCTCAAGGATGTTCATGGTTCTATGAAAGTGTCCACACGATAAGCTGACACTAACAGCTGTTTCGTGCTTATCTCCAGTGAGTACCCACACTTTGATACCAGCCAACCTGAGTGCTTCTATAGTTTCTTGGACTTTATCCTGTAGTCTAGAAAAAAGAAAAATCTTAAATAACCAAACACTTTACAAAAAAAGAGCTCATGCTGTAACTCCATGTTACTCCTGTCATGACGATTTAAGACTGCATTTCCAATGTTACATATATTTTCAGAGAATCAGTCTGGCAGATGACATTCTGTTAGCAGCAATAATATGAAGGCCTTGATGAAATAAAATTGAACTTCAATCCTGCTAAGTGATCAAAAATTTGTAATAAGCTGTCCTGGGTTCAGCTATAGCAGTCATTTTTCTCCTGCTTAGTAGCTGGTGCAGTGCTGTGTTTTTTAACTTTCAGCCTGGGAACAACGCTGATAACACCGATGTTTTTAGTTGTTGCTAAGTAATGTTTATTCCAACCAAGGACTTTCTCAGTCTCATGCTTTGCCAGGGAGGAGGGGAAGCCGGGCGGAAGCAGAGACAGGACACCTGACCCAAACTAGCCAAAGGGGTATTCCATACCACAGCACGTCATGCCCAGTATATAAACCGGGGGGAGTTACCCGGAAGGCCCAGATCACTGCTCGGGTCGGGCTGGGTATCGGTCGGCGGGTGGTGAGCAATTGTATCCTCTCCCCTTGTTATTTCACTAATCGTTATTATCATTGGTGGTAGCAGTAGTGGTTTTGTGTTATACCTTAGTTGCGGGACTGCTCTTATCTCAACCCGTGGGAGTTGCATTCTTCCCATTCTCCTCCCCATCCCTCCGGGAGCGGGGGGAGGAAGAAGTGGGGGGGGGGGAGTGAGCGAGCGGCTGTGTGGTTCTGAGTTACCGGCTGGGCTCAAACCACGACAGTTCTTTTTGGCGCCCAACGTGGGGCACGAAAGGTTGAGATAACGACAGAAGGCGCCCTACTGCTCGAGAAAGAAAATATACGAGGTACACGCCACGGGCCACCCTATGGTTTTACCTGCGGGATCATGGAGAAGACATGAGAAAGTGGGATGGAAAACCTACTTCAGCTCTGGAGCAACGGGTGCGTGAACTGAAGAGGAGAACAATGGTCAAGGATGATCCTCCCAGGAAAGCTGCTGCTCCAGTCTCTGGCGAGCAGTTTCCCAGATGGAGCGAAAGAGCTGATTTTACTCCAGCTCCTGTGATAAGGAATACTAATCCCTTTCTACAAGACAGAAGTGGAGAATTTTGTGATCACTATTAGAGGGGCCCTGCCTCCAGCCAGGTGGAGGAGAGGGATAATCGGGTTTACTGGACTGTGTGGATCAGATGGCCTGGCACATCAGTCCCACAGAAGTATAAGGCTCTAGTAGATACCGGTGCACAGTGTACTCTGATGCCATCAAGCTATCAAGGGGTGAAACCCATTTCTATTTCTGGAGTGACAGGAGGATCCCAAGCGTTAACTATGCTGGAAGCTGAAATCAGCCTGACTGGGAGGAAGTGGCAAAAGCACCCCATTGTAACTGGTCCAGGGGCTCCATGCATCCTTGGCATAGACTATCTCAGGAGAGCCAAGGAGTGATCAGCAGGACCCGCTCACCCTTTAATAGCCCCATATGGCCAGTGCAAAAGTCTAATGGAGAGTGGAGATTAACAGTAGACTATCGTGGCCTGAACGAAGTCACACCACCATTGAGTGCTGCCGTACCGGACATGTTAGAACTTCAGTATGAAC
This sequence comes from Strigops habroptila, assembly GCF_004027225.2. NCBI lineage: Eukaryota > Metazoa > Chordata > Aves > Psittaciformes > Psittacidae > Strigops > Strigops habroptila. Next base: position 34,254,877 of record NC_044284.2, on the reverse strand, counting down.
TGGAGTCAAAGGCAGCCAAGTGGTATGCCACAATTGACATTGCCAATGCATTTTTCTCAATCCCTTTGGCAGCAGAATGCAGGCCACAGTTTGCTTTCACTTGGAGGGGCGTCCAGTACACTTGGAACCGACTGCCCCAGGGGTGGAAACACAGCCCTACCATCTGCCATGGATTGATCCAGACTGCACTGGAACAGGGGCAAGCTCCAGAACACCTGCAATACATTGATGACATTATCGTGTGGGGTGATACAGCGGAAGAAGTTTTTGAGAAAGGGAGGAAAATAATCCAAATCCTGCTGAAGGCCGGTTTTGCCATAAAACGGAATAAGGTCAAGGGACCTGCACAGGAGATTCAATTTTTGGGAATAAAATGGCAAGATGGACGCCGCCAGATCCCCACAGACGTGATCAACAAGATAACAGCAATGTCTCCACCAACTAACAAGAAAGAAACACAAGCTTTCTTAGGTGTTGTGGGGTTCTGGAGAATGCACATCCCAAATTACAGTCTGATTGTAAGCCCTCTCTACCACGTGACCCGGAAGAAGAATGATTTCAAATGGGGCCCTGAGCAACAACAAGCCTTTGAACAAATTAAACGAGAAATAGTTCATGCAGTAGCCCTTGGACCAGTCCGGGCCGGGCCAGATGTGAAAAATGTGCTCTATACCGCAGCTGGGGAGAATGGTCCTACCTGGAGCCTCTGGCAGAAAGCTCCAGGGGAGACTCGAGGTCGACCCCTTGGCTTTTGGAGTCGGGGATATAAAGGATCCGAGGCCAGCTATACTCCCACTGAAAAAGAGATACTGGCAGCCTATGAAGGGGTTCGAGCTGCCTCAGAAGTGATTGGAACTGAAGCGCAGCTCCTCCTGGCACCCCGGTTGCCTGTGCTGGGTTGGATGTTCAAAGGCAGGGTCTCCTCTACACATCATGCAACTGATGCTACATGGAGCAAGTGGGCCGCACTAATTACACAACGAGCTCGAATAGGAAATCCCAGTCGTCCAGGAATTCTAGAAGTCATCATGGACTGGCCAGAGGGCAAAGATTTTGGGATGTCACCAGAAGAGGAGGTGACGCGTGCTGAAGAGGCCCCACCATATAATGAACTGTCAGAGAGTGAAAAGCAATATGCCTTGTTTACTGATGGGTCCTGCCGTATTGTGGGAAAGCATCGGAGATGGAAGGCAGCTGTGTGGAGTCCCCTGCGACAAGTTGCAGAAACTGCTGAGGGAGAGGGTGAATCGAGTCAATTTGCAGAGGTGAAAGCCATCCAGCTGGCCTTGGACATTGCTGAACGAGAAAAATGGCCAGTACTTTATCTCTATACTGACTCATGGATGGTGGCAAATGCCCTGTGGGGGTGGTTGCAGCAATGGAAGCAGAGCAACTGGCAACGCAGAAGTAAACCCATCTGGGCTGCTGCATTGTGGCAAGATATCGCTGCTCGGGTGCAGAACCTGGTGGTGAAGGTACGCCACGTAGATGCTCATGTACCCAAGAGTCGGGCCACTGAGGAACACCAGAATAACCAGCAAGTGGATAAAGCTGCTAAGATTAAAGTGGCTCAGATGGACTTGGATTGGCAACATAAGGGTGAATTATTTTTAGCCCGGTGGGCCCATGACACCTCAGGCCATCAAGGCAGAGATGCAACATATAGATGGGCTCGTGATCGAGGGGTGGACTTAACGATGGACACTATTGCCCAGGTTATTCACGAATGTGAAACATGTGCTGCAATTAAGCAAGCCAAGCGGTTAAAGCCTCTCTGGTATGGAGGACGATGGCTGAAGTACAAATATGGGGAGGCCTGGCAGATTGACTATATCACACTCCCACCAACCCGCCAGGGCAAGCGCTATGTGCTTACCATGGTGGAAGCAACCACCGGCTGGCTGGAAACATATGCTGTGTCCCATGCCACTGCCCGGAACACTATCCTGGGCCTTGAGAAACAAGTCTTGTGGCGACACGGCACCCCAGAGAGAATTGAGTCAGACAATGGGACTCATTTCCGGAACAACCTCATAGACACTTGGGCCAAAGAGCATGGCATTGAGTGGGTATACCACATCCCCTACCATGCACCAGCCTCTGGGAAAATCGAACGGTACAATGGGCTGTTAAAAACTACACTGAGAGCAATGGGTGGTGGGACTTTCAAACACTGGGATACACATTTACCAAAAGCCACCTGGTTGGTCAACAGTAGGGGATCTGCCAACAGGGCTGGCCCAGCCCAATCAGAACTTTTACGTACTGTAGAGGGGGATAAAGTTCCTGTGGTGCACATAAAGAATTTGTTGGGGAAGACAGTCTGGGTTATTCCTGCTTCAGGTAAAGGCAAACCCACTCGTGGGGTTGCTTTTGCTCAGGGACCTGGATATACTTGGTGGGTAATGCGGGAAGATGGGGAAGTCCGATGTGTACCTCAAGGGGATTTGATTTTGGGGGAAAACAGCCAATGAACTCAATTGTACGCTGTTGCCTGCTCTATAACACTTTTATAGCCCACCAGCTAGATATCTTCAGGTCACCAGCCATTGACCCTGACTTCCCTCCGATCATCACCTCAACAAAGAATGAATTTTGAGGAAACCAGATGAGCTCAGTAGTGACCAGATGAGTTTGGCGGTATCATCAGCAGGCAACAACCCAACACCATGTACCGTCCCTCCTGCCCTGAAAGACTATTACAAGAGATGGAACCTGACATCATGGACTGGATGAGTTCAGCAATTTTACAGGGATTGGTCCATGGACTAGGGAACGATATCTTTCTCTGTGTGTGGGTGTGGGTGTATATATATGTGTATATATGGGACAGGGGTGATGGTGTGCTGAGAGATGTGGGATCTGAGCATGACGTGAATGGTATGGAATAAGGGGTGGATACTGTCCTGGGTTCAGCTATAGCAGTCATTTTTCTCCTGCTTAGTAGCTGGTGCAGTGCTGTGTTTTTTAACTTTCAGCCTGGGAACAACGCTGATAACACCGATGTTTTTAGTTGTTGCTAAGTAATGTTTATTCCAACCAAGGACTTTCTCAGTCTCATGCTTTGCCAGGGAGGAGGGGAAGCCGGGCGGAAGCAGAGACAGGACACCTGACCCAAACTAGCCAAAGGGGTATTCCATACCACAGCACGTCATGCCCAGTATATAAACCGGGGGGAGTTACCCGGAAGGCCCAGATCACTGCTCGGGTCGGGCTGGGTATCGGTCGGCGGGTGGTGAGCAATTGTATCCTCTCCCCTTGTTATTTCACTAATCGTTATTATCATTGGTGGTAGCAGTAGTGGTTTTGTGTTATACCTTAGTTGCGGGACTGCTCTTATCTCAACCCGTGGGAGTTGCATTCTTCCCATTCTCCTCCCCATCCCTCCGGGAGCGGGGGGAGGAAGAAGTGGGGGGGGGAGTGAGCGAGCGGCTGTGTGGTTCTGAGTTACCGGCTGGGCTCAAACCACGACATAAGCATATCCTAACTCAAATTAGGCACCATTGCTGCATTTGAGAAGCGTTAAAACAGTCCACAATAATTACTATCTCCTGTAGTGCATGGAAAGATTTTAACTGTTCCATCTGTACATTCCAGTGTACAATACACCCTCTGACTTACAGAATACATACTATGCAAGCAGAATGCTTTGTAAAGTAGCTATGTATATAAGTTTTCCCAAGGAATTAGCAATTACTCTAAGTATTTACTGCAATTATTCTGTTTCACATACATTAAATCTCTCCTGATGAATACTACTGTACGACATGATTATTAAGCCAATAAACAGGTAGTACAACACGTGTTTTGAATGTTCTACAATCCGAAGAGTCATAAACATACTAAACAAGAATAGCACAGAACTTTTAGTTATGGAGGAAGAGCTTTTCATGGCGTACGTCGTATTTCAGTTATAAAACCTAAATTCGCTATGGCTTTGAGTATAATTAGCAGAAACTCCATTGCATACTTGTCTTCTACTCCTGTAGCCCCAAGTAATTCCAGATCCCTTTCTATGAAGTTGAATACATCTGCTAATCTTTCTTCCCGCTGTTGTAAGGCAGTCCTGGCCTCATGAAGCCGTTTGCCAATTTCTTGATACTCTTCAGGTGTGAATCTCCTGTAGGCTATGCACAAAGTTCTTAGTCCTTTCTGTGAGAAAATAAAAGACTACATTCAGAATAGATAAGATTCTGATCTAACAAAAAGGTGTCACCTGCAATTTGTTCAAGTCAGAGAATCTGCACCAGAATTTTCTTCCGATCAGCTGGGCAAGCATTTACACTTACCAAAGCAAATTCATCCACATGTATCCTTGTTTTGTCTATTTCTCCACTCTTACTACGAGGAAGAATGGAAGATTCTGCTCCTTTTGTGAATAAAAGCTTTTCCCCTAAAAAGTAAAATGGAACAGAAATTAAGAATACATACTATTTAAGAATTTCTCAACTGCAGGTTGTGCAACTTCTGGTCACTTACCTGAGGGACTCTCTACAATGACACTCATTCGTCTGCGATTTGGATCAAACTCCAAAACATGAAGCAATTTATACCTGCATTTTGTGTTTCAACAGAAGGGGGAAAAGCAATAAAACATTTTTAGAAATAAACTTCCAGAGTCAGTTACTCATAAATATACTTTATGCTATAAGCATAAAAGGTTCTTCCACCAATAGGAATAGTTTTCTGAACATAAGCTTTACATCTGGAGATTACAATCAGCTCCCATCTATTCCTTTATCCTTCTATCACTTCAACTGTAACTTTGAAAACTACACTTTGTTTCTAACACTTTTTAACAACCTACACAGTCAAAGGAGAGTGTATGTTCCTTTGTAACTGGACTATTTTTTGTTATGCTACTACTAATTTAGAAAATTAACTTTAGACATTAAAGTACTGCCAACTACCTGAAACAGATCCAACGGATACAAGGGGTTATGACATACTGCAACTATACAGTTATCAATAATATTTATACTCATTTGAGGAAATTTTAAAATATGTAATTAGAATATCCATACATGAGACAGATTCTGAGAACTTCCAGAGCTGAAAGCACAAACAGTAAGATCTGAATAAGCAATCCAGTTTTCCAACTCTACTACAGTCTCAACCTTTGAGGAATAGGCAAAGACACAAACTCTTAAATACATAAACTCTTAAATACACATCTACTCAGAGCAACTAATGCACACAAAATTCTTGCATCTCAGTCTCAATTGGATAAGATGCGAGCTGTCTTGAAGATGCTAAGGGAAAAGCATTAAAACCAGCATGCTATGCATAGGCAAAGTTTTCTTACAAACAGAGAGGATTAAGAGAACATTAATTTTCACTACTGTTCTGTCCTTCAAAAGAAACAATAAAAATGAATACCTTTCTGGTTTTCCAAGACTTTTTACTTCCATGCTGTCCCCAGTAGTTCCAGTAAATACTACTCCAACCCTAAAATTAAAAGAAAATATACATTTAATCATCGCTTTAGACATGTCTATTGATGAGGAGGGGAGAAAAGGAGAGAACCCATTACTGCTCTTTACTTCTAGAGACAATGAAAAATGCCCACTTTCTTCACTAAACAGAAATGATAATTTCTCCATTATTGGGACTGTAAATCACTGTAATAATCAACAACTTTCATAAATATTTTAAATAGTCACTTTTTAATATGCCTAGGGTTTTGTGTATTTTATTTTCCTAAGATTTCATAGTAAAATGACATTGCCAGGCCCCAGGCTTTACAATCTCTCTGAGCAAATTTTTAAGGTTGCTTTTACCATGAATTGCCTGCCCTAGTAGGCGTTTTCTACATTAGATAGCTTTGTCACTACAACTCACCTGCTTGCAGCTTCAACTAAAGCTTTCTCATCTGGTGAAGAAGCATAATACTCCAATGGGGATGCTATTCCATTGGCATGCCAGGGGCCATCAGCACCATCTGTCTGATCTGCATTGATCTGCACTGTATGACAAAGACAAACCGCTTTCAAGAAGAGTTCTTCCTCTTTCATCTATAAGAAAGAAAAAACTTAATTCATAACACATATCAGCCCAGTTTTGAATATACTTTAAAAAATGTTTTTACTTAAAAATCTACCAAGTACTCCATGTTAAATAATCACATCTCAACATGTTTAATAAATATTTTTCGGTAACACTTAAGTGCTTGAAACTGTTGATAAATTCTAGTATTTTTTTTTTTTCTTAAAATGCTGGTGCTAGATGAATATTTCTCTGAAATAAACCACTTTCTGTCTGGGATGTCTAATGGGGGGGAAAAAAACGTCTTACCAAACTATGTATATTTCCATCTGGAGAATCTTCAGAAAACCCCTCTGGAGTTAGTTTACCATTGACCTCTTGGTACTTTCTGCCATTAATGGAGCACTCCCGAAACTGCATCTCATTTTCAGTTAATGTACCAGTTTTGTCTGTAAACACATACTCTACCTTTTGTAGAATAAAACAAAAAACAGACTTTGAGTTGCATGTATGTGTTAGAAGGAAAAAGTAAATATCTCAACTCACTCTCCACAAGACACCTTTTTTTGATCATGTAAAATTTTTTATTTCTGCCATCAGATATTTATACCTTATTTTAAAATTAATTGGAAATCAAAGCGCAACCAATAAAAAGTCTTCAGTAATGAATTTTAATCTTAAAAAAGCAGCAGAAAACAGAAGGTAAAAAACAAAGAAACAAACAAAAAAAAAGAAACAATATATTTTTTACTCTACCTGTCCCAATTCCTCATTGAGGTCTGAAGTATTTACTTGTGCTCTCTGGTTTGTTTCTTCATGATAGAGGTCAAGATCCCAGCCAATAAAAAAAGATCCAAGAAATTTCTGCATCTCAACAGTCACATAAAGTGAAATAGGTATGATAAAATTGTAAAGTACCAAAAAAGCCAGAAAATCTGAAATAAATCTAAGAATCTACAAGAAAAAAAAAAGAGAAAATGTAAAGATTACATCACTAAAGTGATGAGGTGGAACATGGTTATTTAGTTATGTTTCAATATGCATGAAAAATGACAAATTGACAGAGCTGGAGGAGACCAAGTCCCATGTATACATGAGAAAGACAGCACACACAGTGACAATGAAGGCATTTCCAGGTTGCCCCAGTAATGTGCCTTCAGACTGATGCAGAAAGACTGCCTTAAGCTACGACTGGATGTTTCAATTCTTAAGTTCATCAGTTTTTGTCCTTTCTACTCAATCTGTCAGGAAGGATGCTGACTAATATTAACTGTCACAGTGACTCTGTTTTGAGACAGGTCTCTTGAAATAGTTGGGTCTGAAAAAACTCATGCGTTCCCCATTCCACCAAACAGCACCATTCACAGGCTTTTCTAAGTAAGCGTAACTGGTGAAGGCAAACAACTGTCATTTCATGTTGTCAGAGGAATATGCAAGTATTCTGTATTGGTCTGGGACAGCACAGTGACAAGAGGGTTCCTGTCTACTAGCATTTCCCAGTGACGTGGGTGATCCAGACTACATGACAAGAAAAAGACTGTGAATTTCAATGGCACAGGCTTCTTTTATGCCTCTTCAAATCATTGTGTTCAACACAGATGTTTCAAGTAAAAGGCTCTATAATAGGATAGAAATTTCTCTTTATTAGGTATGACAATTTCAACAAACTCTGAAATGCAACATTAGTCTATTTGAAGCCTCTGATTTGCATAGAAAACTTGGTATCTAAATTGTACTTCGGAAAGAATCTTATACTAGTGTAGGAGAACATTTTGAAGAAAGGGAGAATAAAGGTAGTCAGTTTGCAAGGCTAAATAATGTCTGTTCTTCTGAATTAGAACACTGCTATAATTACTTAATAAAAGTCAGTACCAATTAAGGTGTCTGACAAAAACTCTGGAAGTTCTGTGCCTTAACAGATCTTCCAAACTCAACTAGAAAAGAAAGATAAAGACTGAGAGCAGTAATTCATTTAAGACAAGATATACTGAGAAGAAAGGACAATTACTAAGGTTAGCAAGTTTCTTCAAGCACTGTCTTTTAAATAGCAATCTGCTATTTAAACAGCAGGAGATACAGGAGAGATGAACAGAGAAAGCACTCCAAGTGAGGATGTCAGCATATTGAGAAATGCAAAGCAGACTGTGGAAGTGAACAAGGGAGAGAGAAAAACAAAGACATGGTAGAAGGAGAGTGACACTGCAGAAACATAGACGGCTCCGCATGCTCCTAAAGGCAAAGGTAAAAGAGTGGAAAGATTGAGTACATCCCAATTCTACTCAGAACTGAAAAGGCCCACAGGCTAATCTAACTTACATAGCAACTACTTCAAATTAAGAGAAACCAAGAATTTACTGACCACTTCAAATAGTTGAAAGTGTGTTTGGTGGGTGGAGGTACTAAAAATAAGTCACTAAAGAATTTGAAAACTTTTAAATTAATTTAGCACTTTTCAACAGTGACACTTTCAGACAAGATTATTTTGGAATATATTGCAAAGTGTTTGATAACTGTAGTGATGACCTGAATTAGTAATTCTAAATTGACTGGAAAAATATCTTAATGCTGTGGTTTAACCACAAAAACATTCTGCATGACAAAGCTTCTGAGAAAGTTGCATATTTTACAAAAATGCCAGTAAACTCTTAACTCTCCTTGAATCAGACATCCTCGAACTACTTTTTTCCTTCCTGGACCACTATATGTACTAACTACTTCAATCTACTTGAGAAGCAGAACAGAACTCTCCTGACTTGGGATTTGGGCCTTTCTGCACACATGGCACCTAGTGAGCACATTATATTCTCAACTCTCTTGAAGAGGGTGTGGGTATTAAAATATTTGACACTACACCACATGTGGAAACTGGATTTCCAATTTTTCTGTGCTTTGAAAATCCTCTCTGCTTCCTAGAATTTGCTCCAGCCAGCTCAAGAACTGCTTTGGAAGAAGGCAGACTTGTACAGAAATCAAAAATTAAGCAGAACACAGAAAAATACAAATGATTTTATTAAAAAAAACCCCAAAAACCAAGAAAAACAAAACCCAAAAAACCACAAAACCTCCAAAAAAACCAAAAAACACTTCTCAGAACTGCAGACTTAGGGAACACTCCAAAGTCTCCCTCCAGTCTTTACAGAAAAGTGAGAAGGCACACAGAGGCTTGAGCAAAATTACTGCCTTACAAAATTGTCTGAACAATCTCAACATCACAGAAAGTCTGAACTGTGAAATCACTGCAATGGAACATGCACAAGAACAACCATCCTCTTTTCATTTAAGGAATGACAAAAGACACCCAAAAGAACATACCTATAATAAGAACATAGAACATCAGAAATATGTCCTAGTAAGACCCAAAATTTTCAAAAAGCTTGGTCTTTTCATAAAGAAAGAAAAAGTCCAACCATTAACAGAGGTAAGATATTTCTACAAAAGAGTGAGGCTACGTAAGACTAACTCTCTCAAAAATACTGAGACAACAGAACGCAGATTTGCAAGCGGATTATGTGGTAGTTACACCTACATCCAGGAATAGAAATATAATATCACATTCAGTATATAGTGGTTGAGGGTTCCTCAGATACACAACTGTTAGAACTACATTACCTTACTGCTGTTTCTTTCATGCTCTGTTTTTTCATTATACCAAGGCTCATCCCATTTTTCTTCAGCTTGCCATGCATACTTTAAAATAGTGCTCAGAATGGCTTCGAAGAGTAGTATTATTAGATAAATAATCAAAAAGGAATTCATGGACCTACAAAGAGGCAAAAAAAACCCCAAACCAAAACAACTTCAGTTTATTGTACTTGATCTGTTGACACACTGTTGTTAACTGGACAATTTAAAAAAAAAAAAAAGGTACCCTGTGTTCAATACGGATATAGTTTCTGTATCACAAGCAAGCAACAGAAGTGAAAAAGAAATCCTACATCTGACTAAGGTATACTCTACATACAGCAATATGAAGACTAGATTAAGGTGCAAGAACACCCCAACAGCTGACTTGTGACACACTTGTCCAAGAGTTTGGTGAGTGACTTATCCTTCTCTTCCTCCCCAAGTATTTAGGAAGGCTGTGAAGGCAGGTCAAATAACACAGTGGAAATACAAGGCTGCACCTTTTTCTTCAGTTAGAAGAGCACTACCATGTGCCTCTGATTATTTAACCTAGGCACTGCTATACCAGGATATTGTCAAACTTGCCTCTATACTCTGTAATGCTAGCCAGACCATCTTTCCACTCCTTGCTTTGATGACTGAACTTTTCCTGTGCATTCTATAGTTCAATATCATGTTTGCAAAAGAATGCTGGGGGGCTATCTCAGTTTTTTAGTAACTGGAATAAAGGCAACATACCAGAATTCCATTTTCCTTTAAAAATATTTCATGAGGTTTAACACATAAATCTCTATTATAATAACACCTATCCCATAACAACACGCAAAGATATTTTAAACTGAGCCTGCGACTTGTGTGAGAAGCAAGATTCATTGCAAAACATATCTGGGTAGGCTATATCCTTTAGACTATGTGAAACAAAGCTATTTTCCATTATATCAAATACTACAATTCAGGACAAAGATTTTTAAGTAATGAAGACTTCATTTCAGTCCATCCTCTTTAAATGCATGATGCAGTTTTACAGTAAAGGATGCAGAGAACAGCAGAGGCTAGGACCTGTTGTGAAAACTATCTCTAAGCATGTAGTTCAAACAGCATTTCACCTATCATTAAATGAGCTCCACATCTCAAAAACAAACCTGAACTTTTTCCACTTTAGTCCTTTTTTAAGCATGGGTATTTCAACTTTGTATGCTAGTGAAAGAATCAATACAGGATGAAAAATCAAGCAGCTCTTTAGAGCTTTCTGAAGGCAATGCAATTAGCTTCTCTTCCCTTGCCTACAACCCAACGACAAGATCATCAGGGTTTTAAAGTTACCAACGAAAAACTAAGTTAAGACTCTACAAATACGAAAGATATTAGAAAATAAACATACTTTTCTACTGCTGACCGTTTCTGAGATTTACTCTTGTAATTTAATGCCATCTTTGTCTCCATACCTGTATACACTGCAACACCTGGCAAGGAAAGAGAGGAGAAAGAGTTATACCTTATTTTCTGCATATATATAATTTGCTGAAATTTTTTGTGTTAAGAAACATAGGATAAAATCAAGAGGTGATATTACTTTTGTGTTTACTTCAGTAGAATAGTGAGACAGTATTATTTGCAATACTGTTATTGTAAAACAGTACTACTGAACTAATTTTAACACCTACAAAAATGCTGTTCATTATTATGACTGTACTGCTCTTCAATATGTATTTTATGGAAATCAGAATGGCAAGTCTCAAGAGAAGGTATTGAACAATGGGTAGCAGTAAAAACAGTCATTTACGCATTGTAGTTAAGTTATTCCTTTATCAAACCACTTCAAGTATTTTCACAGAGCAGAGCTGGAACTTTATATCCTTAGAGATTCTTCAGCATAAAATCACTGCTTTCATCTACAATCATATCCCCTCAGGTAACTGAGGCAAGATTATTATCAGGTAAGTAGGCAAGATTATGATAATTTCTTCAGTGCAAGTAGAATTAAACCACAGTTCATCAACATATTTTAAGAAGAGAATACTCTTTAAATATTTAGATGTCTACAAACCAAATATTTCTTTTGTGTTTTTTAATCTTGCTCCACGAAGTAAGAGACTTTCAGGCCCAAGAGGTCTAAAAAGAAATAGAAATATCAGCACTTAAAAATTAGTTGTTCTATATTATGTGAAATCCAGTTTCCTATGCAAAGTTGTCCTATATCCTCTATGAATTTCCATTGCAACAGCTCTAACCTCACACTCATTTAGGTCCATCTTCAATGCTCTTAGCCCTTTTACCATATCTCACCCACCCATCTCCACAGTGCTCTTGGTTTCCTTTCATGCCTCCTTTGCTCAGTGCCATCCTCTCCCACCACTGTTCAATATCCCATAATTAGTGATTGAGCTAAATATAACAAATGGCTGGGTTAGAGAGACCTGCAAGTTACTTGAGAAGCCAGCAGAATAAAAAAAAGTCAAGCTCACAGTGCAGGAGGAGTACTGTTTTAGGTTTGGCTCATTTACCTATCTTACTTCTACCCCTCTGTCAAGCTGACATGATTTAACAAGTTCAAAAGTTATTCATACCAGAGAAACAAAGACAAACAACTAGATGGACACTGCACCACCACAACAGTGCTGCTTCTTAATACAAGAGTAAAATTTCATAAAAGTGAAGGGGGGGGGGGGAGAGCGGGAATCTATCGCAACACAATGCTGCGAAAAATAAAGGTCCAGGTAGAATCAAAGTTCATATTAGGTTAGAGCCATATGTTCTACTCCAGTGACTGTATCATCTTGAGAAACTGACAGTTTGAAATAAAATAATTGAAAAAAAAAAAAAAAAAAAAAAAAGGCATTCACTATTTTTGCCAGTGTTTCAAATGAAAGTAGAAATTGAACTGCCGTGGCCAGGTTGACACAGCAGGTATAAGCAAGAGAATTCAAGATCATATACTAAATGCTACAGCATACAAGCCCTTGGGTTTGTCTTAACAAAGCACTTATATTCGAATTTTCTTTGAAAGTGTAACCTGGAGTTACTAAAAATAACCCCAAACCCACACCCCCCACCTCCCCCACTTAAACATTTAACTTAAGCATTACTGCAAATGTGACAGTCACCACTACAAATACTGTATCAATTCTGCACACAGATTATCATAGGCTATTTAAATTACACATATATATGCAAATATTTTAGGCTAGACTCAAACTTTAACTGCAAATTTGAACTAAAAGGGACTAAATGTGCATTTCTGGATTCAAGTATTTTTTGAGTTTGTAAAACCAGTCTGAAAAACCCAAAATACAAAACAATTACTTATCTTGCACGCTAAATATTCCTGAAAGTCTGGTCATTTCTTCCGAGTTATGTCCCTGTCTTTATTTTAAACCATGATCTTTCTCACTCCTATTCTTCCTGTTTTCTCTCCTGTCCTATTGTGATGGTGGGAAGTGAATGAATAGCTGTGTGGATGCTTGGCTGCTAGCTGGAGCCAACCCATCACAATTAGCAATGTTTGAGGAAGTCCACATATAAACCTGTAAGTGGCTTCACATCTTTTTTGTATTTTATATTTTCACATGTGTTTAGGTGTATGCTACTTGCTATGACAGGGAAAGGTTGTGAGCATATGATTAAATCCACACAGTTATGTGCTGACTATTACAGATGTAAGGACTTAACTGTACGGTCCAGGTACTATGGTAGTGTGAAATATATACTAAAAGCGACACATTTGTAGTAGAGGCTTTCTTAAAACAAATTTCAGGAATTTAGTTAAAATAAATTTTTAGGAATTTCAACTGCAAAAACATCTGCTCAGTGCCTCTGATAAACAACAGTTCTGCAGAAAATGTAGTAATGAACTTTCCTTAACTATTTTTTTTCATCTCCATTTAAGTATGCAACTACAATTGATACTTACAGTAAAAATACTCCTCCTTTCATATATTCAACAGTAACTCTTTCTTATGATGGTAATTTTAACAACCCCGTCAGTTCTAAACATTAATCTTACAAAATTTTAATTACCTTACAATTTCTTCAGTTTGTTGACTTATAGTTATTCTTCCAACAAACCTATGAAAGATGGCCATGCATTAGAAATAGCTACACACAGACTCAAAAAATATAAAAAACCTCCTCTGTTACAAAAAAGTCATTAATGGTTCACAAGTACAAAACAGTCGACTTTTATTAACAAACTAAAACAATATGGCAACACTGGCAGTAATTTTACAAGAGATATTTAACAACAGAAACATCTGTCCTTCAAAAGAACAGTCATTTGAGAAGCCTATTAGGTTTCATTAATAAAGCCACAAAAGATTATATTTCTTACTTACTTAAAACAGACTGACTTCATGTTTCAATAACAAATAATTCCTCAACAAATATAAGTTAGCATATTAGCCATCAGAAATAGTAATTTTTCATTTAACAAAGCCAACCTGCTTTGCTTTTAAAATCTGACACTTCCATATTTAGCATGACCCCAGCTTCTACAGTAACTGTACCTTAACTTGATGTTCCTACAAATTGAACTCAGCGAATGTTTGAACAGCTGTTCAAACTAAGTATCCTGGTTTTTAATAATTTAATACTTCTCAAAGATCTGAAAGCTCACTTAAGAACTGCTGCTGTGGTATACTTGGATCTTGAAAACTGCTACTCAACAGCCACCATTTTCCATTATACATTTCAGGAAAAACTTTGATGGGAATATAACTTCTTTATCTATAATGCTCTTTTATTAAGTCTAGGTCATTGCTTGCTGATGTTAAAAGCCAAAATGAAGCACAGTCAGATATTGCTGTTTTTAATCTAAAGTTTTGCTGCTGAAAAATGGAGTTCAAATCCTCTCTTAAGCATAAGCAAAATAAACATGGCAAACACGTATCCTCAGAATAAACACAAGCTTACAACAATTTGCTACAGTTTGGCTGAATTCCATTAAGAAAAACATACTACTTAGGCAGAACCTTCTACAACTCTTTCTCTAACCTGCTCAGATTCATAGGCCGTTTAATTTTTTAAAATCTGGAAACAAGTTTACTGGTTAGAACAGAAATGTACATAAGTGTCATGATCAAAACACAAAAGGTAAATATTATCCCACGATTATGATTTACATTTACTGAAATGCTCAAATTTAACTTCTCAGTTGCAATTTTCACTAAGTACATATGTATAAACACTTATGCTAATTATTAAAATCTAAAATTTAAGCAGATGTCTGAAGCTATTTTAATCCCAGCAAGACACATAGCATTTCTACTGTTAAACACTTCATTTTGATTTAATTTCAAAATATTTACCAATAAGGTGATACCTGTATAGATCTGCTTCTGGCTGCTGACATTCTATAACAGCTACAAGTTTGTCCAGGTTGGCAACAGACTGTAACACTGCTGTTTCTGGGACTGCAACATGTGTCTGTAAAACAGTGTCCATTAAGTTAAAGATATAGGACTACTGTGCCGTGGGGGGGTGGGGGGGTGTTATTTCAACAGCTAAAATAAAAATGGGATAGCAAATTAACTACATTCTCTTTCATAATGACCAGACCTTAAGATTGGTCTCTCCATCCAAACTTGCAGTAGTAACATGGCATGAACCGTCCACTCGATCAGATGACAGAAGCACCAGATCAACAGGAAAAGTCTCATCTTTGGCTACTCTGACAATGTCCCCCACCTAATGAAGTGAACACAAAAGAGAAGTGTTTTAATACAATACAGAGTTTTAAAAGAGAAGTCATTTCAGCACCTTTACCGAATCATGATGAAACAGGCCACAATGACTAGTAACGGAAGAAGAGCATTAGCTATGCAACAGAAACACAATTTTCAATTTGTCCTTAGGGACATACCCGAATGTTTTTAGATCTAGTTTTCACAAGGCCACCACTTCGAACAACATAAACCGGAGCACCATTCACTTCATTGTCTGCTTTGTGTCGTAGCCAGTCTTCATAACCCTGTGGAAAACACACACAAATTTACTTTTTAAACAAGAAACCTATAAAGAGTAACAAGTATCTTCCAAGCAAATGTGCTTCAAAGTAATTGCTGTATAGCCTGAATACAGTTACTCATTTCTGTTGAGCTTCTACTACAGCAGTTACTCAAGAATATGGGAAACCTCTTAATTTTCACTCACTTTACACAAGTAAAGGCAAATAAAGTAGCAAAAGTTGTGAAAAAAATCAACAGTCCCACGTTCTGTTAAAACAAACAGACAGTGATATTTTCTGCAGATGAGATGAACAGTCATTAATTCAATCTTTTATCTGTATGGATTAATAAACTGGGAACAGTGACTCTTATGGGGTTTTTTGTGGTGTTTTTGTTTGTTTTTTTAAGAGAAGTAAGAGACTGAAATTATTTCCTCACATTATACCATATAGCACTACTTATAGTTACTGCCATAGCCTATGCATGAAATCTTAAGATTTCTTAATTTTGTATGACAGGATGTACAGCAAGAGAAGATGACTGAAAAGGTTTTAGTTCTTTGAGTCCTAATGCAACAGGACTAATGTTCTCAGCAAGTGAGTTTTTAATGGATAAATTAAGCAGTCTTTCTTTACCCGATAGTCGACACATCTTTAAGCACCCTTTACTCCATGCACACACATGCAAACATTTATGACAGTGAATCCAGGTATATTATCCCTCTCCAATTTTCCTAAACAATACATTGCTTATTTAATCTAGTAGCCTGATTGTAAATAACACAATCTCGGTACTGTTTACAAAGCCCCATGAGGAAGCACAAGAAGTGGATCAGCCTATGCAGGAAGTTGAACTGCTTTTACATCCTGTCAAGACTCCTGCAACACATTTGCAATTATAGAGACATTTTCCAAAATGCTTTTCTGCAGGTAAAAAAACATGTGAAATAGTTAAAAACCACTTCCTTGGAAGTGTGCAAACAGAAGAAGGGGGCCTTCTGAAACAGCAGGTATTCATCCTAGAATGCTACAAACATTATGTGAATGTTGTAATACATAGAGTACTAATGCAGATGCAGTTTGTAGAATTCTGCAGTTGACAGGAGTTTGGAGGAAAGTTGTATGATGAATTTAGCATGTTAAAAGTATAGTTTTGCAATTCTAGCTTTATAAGTTTTTAAGCTTTATAAGCCAACTGCTTAAAAATAAATAATTAAGTGTGTAGGAATAGCAGCCACTCTATACTGGGAAGTCAGAATCTTCAAACCCCTAGGTAGGACTCTTTCGAGAATCCTTCCTAATCAATATGAAAAAACAAGAGTCATTACCTACAGCTTCTTGTTAAAGGTGACTGACAGAAGAAAACAAGGATTTAACATCCAGTAACCTTGGGGCATTTGTCTCATAAACCTGAACAGCTGAACAATATGGACATTTGGCAAAGAACTGAAATTTATCTTCTTTAGAAAGTACAGATTCCAGCGCTTTCTCCATCTGACACCTATTGTCTAAAACACGAGTGTGACACCTCACACCGGGGAATTCTTAACTTACTGCGGTCAGTTTAAATTCCCCCAAAATTTACCTAGTGCAGCATTTTCGAGAGTTCCTTATCCTCACTTGCAAATACTGCAAAAATACTGTGAAAAAGAAAGATGCAATAGGAGTACAGGAAATGTTGCTTAATTGCATGAACAGAAACAAAAGATTTAAAATCCCTCAATTAAATTATATTCTTAACTCCTACTTAAATAACTGCTTCAATGTACTTAGAAAAAACAAAGCAAAACAAAAAACCAAACAGGCCTGCATATTAGCAGGTTTTTCATTCTCAGTTAGGTCTATATTTAATCAAAACTTGCAATTTACCTGACATTTGTGTAAACACCTATGCCCAATCAGCTTATTTGCTAAACATCTATGAACCTATTAAAATGTACTAAGTTTTTGAAAGGTCCTTAGGAAATACCTTTATTTTGTTCTATTTTGTTTTGTGGTTTTATTTTTAACTTTCACTTTTATTTGTTTTATTTTCTAATTTTGGACTCCTCCAAGGACTGCACAGGCATCTTCACAAGTGTAAGAAAGAAAGAGCTCTGGCTAACAAGGTAGACAAAATGACACAGCATGAATTGCATCACTTTGCAGTCTTGTACGTCCTTCTGATCAAGGTGCAATTACACTGCTAAGAAGAAAAAGTTCTATCTCCTTGGCTGAGATTAAAGTAAAGCTGGGCTTTACTTTAAAACAGGAGAGTTTTTACAGCCACCGCTAAGCTTCTCAAACCTGCATACAGTTAATGCTTCTATTTTTCCCCCTTCATCTTTTAAGACACTAAGAAGTTATAGTTTAACATTTATCTTGCTGAAACTTTGTACGGAACCAATGCACCACAACTTTCAGAAGGGGTTTCTTCCCCTAAAATCTGTTTCCTATTCCACTTCTGGTTTGAGAAACTGGGAGCTGGTTTTGAGGCCATATTGGGTATTTTCCCCTCTGCATTCCAACAGCAGATTTATCTTTCTTCATTTTTTGAGGACAGCCTGTTGGAAATAGCATGCTGAATTGTCTTTCCAAGATAACGGCTTGTGAATACTGTTTGCCTACTTTGTAGCAGGTAGGATAAATGTTAGAGTCCATTACACCAGTTTAGGTGGTTCCAATAATCCTTGCAGAGATACTAAGACAGTCAGAAAAACCTGTGATGCTTGGCAAGTCATGAATGATTTGAGACCTCTATAAGAAATGTCAGAATCTGCTCTTTGCAATCAATGGTAAGATACTTAAATTTCCCAATACAAGATTGCACATGTGGAAACAAGGTGGTGATAAGATTGTTTTGGACTATATTAGACTTATACCTGTCCAACTTCTTTGGGGGGGCGACCAACCCAAAACCAAACAAACCAAAAAAAAACCCAAAAAAAAACCCCACACCAAAAAAACCCCAAACCCCAGCATATTTGTAACTAAGTTGCACAATCTTCAGTTCACAAAGCTTTAAGGGATATTTTCTATTGCCTACTTATGACCACAGCTCTTGAACATGTGATTTTTGGGGGTGATGATAGTAACCACAATTGAATAGGATTAGGGCACTCTATATAAACAAACTACACTGAAACAAGGGAAAATGTTAGTTCAAATATTACTCCAGCATTAAGATCTCCTCTGCCCCAAACACCATTCTATCCACTTGAAAGCTAGAGTCATTTTTACCTTGCCCTATTTCAGGTTGGCTTTGGGTCTTGCTGGCACAGAAAAAAAAAAAATGAAATTCCAGCTGTAGCTCTGTAAGAGTCTCCTGCGTACTTTTCAGTTACTATGACTGCATCTTTTCCCCAGACAGCACTGTCAAACCCTTGGAAAGGGATATTTCCTGAAAATTACCTCCCTGCAGAAGAAATTATAGTTTTATCCACATCACCTCTTTATTTATGTGCTTGTTTCTTTCTCTTCTTGCTCTAAAGGTTTAATGAAAACAGAAGATTTTTCTTTCTCTCTTTTTTTCTTCCTTTTTTTAACATTCTCCTTCCAGGGCCTCTAGGTCTTAGTAGGATATAGCACGGTGCTTGATCAAGATTTCTATTAAACTCATACTTAGAAGATTATTGTTATTTCAAGTGCTATAAAGCACTCCAAAACGTTTTATGTAACCAAAGAAAACAAAACCAGAAGCTTTCTAAACTGGATATTTACCTGGTACAGAATTACAGTTAATACACATTTTACGTCATGAAACATACTCCTTGGGGCAAAATTTGTTTTTTAACTACTGACAAACATGGGTTGCTTAATCTACCCAAGCTCTCTTCTCAGTGTGTGAGGACTGGTTTTAATACGTAGCGAGGTGTGCCAAAAGAATAAGTGAGGAGCTTTCAGAAAAGGTCTTATAACAAGTGGCATGTAATGTTTAGACAAAAATGCTGCCTGACAGCCATTCACTGTCCATTTAAGGGTACTGTAGTGAGTCACTGAGTGCTTGACAACTAACCAAACCACTCAAGTTCAAGCATCTAACAAGAAACATTAAATACAAAATCCTTTGTAAAAATGACACATTTCTTATTTACTTTTAGTATCTAAACAATATCTTGGTCAGACTTTGTTAAGTAATTTTACCTTAGAAAGTCTTTGTGCTACAAGATTTTTTTTCCCTTTACCTGTTTTATGGCTGTCACAGTTATGACAAAGAATAATGGCAATCCACTGGTAATAGGACTGGTAGGGGTATCTATCATGAGCTAAAAGAGAGGAAAATACGAAAATTAGACCCAGTTTTATTTTTATAATTGTACTTTTTTCAAACTCCTCATTATGAGTATTTTTACTGCACTTTCTGCAGTATTTCTGGAGCAAAACTCAGTTCCTGACAATGTTAATAATGATGCAAACAAAAGTTCTAAGGCAGAGAACACTCAGTCGCATTTATAACACGTGCCAATTTTAAGAGTCCTTAGCATGTTTTCATCCTACAAAGATGAACTCAAAAGTGTATTATAGTGGAAGGAAATCTAGATTTTGTGAAGCTGTTTCAATACTCCATACAATCTACTGCTTAACAGCAATGTAGAGTATAACAACATCCACTTCAGAAATGAAAATAAAGTTAAAAATAGTAATTTACAACAGTTTAGATACTAGAGAACACTCTTTCTTAGACTGCTCCTGTCTGGTTCCACCAAGTTAACATGCAGTTTTTCAATTTGTGCTATTACTGCTGGCATGCCAAAAGTGCAGTGTGTACACTAAAATTCTGTATGTGGCAAGGATGTTAGTGGTTTGCCTCTGCTGCAGGAAAAATACAACATGGTCAAGTGCTGTAAAGAAAATATACACAATAACAATTCAAAACCACAGACATCAATTTGATGCACTTTACCTGAGACTTATGGCGTTGCTTTGGGAACCATTAAAGAAGAAAAAAAAAAATCATACATGAACTTTACTCTGTTAAGAGCCAAGAACCTCGGAGAGAATACAGATTATGCCATCCTACCACACATGCATGAGCTTTTTTTTTTCTTCACTGAAACAATAACAATTTATAGAACACAACAACAAAAAAAAAGATCTAGACTGCAATACTGTCTGTTCTTCAACTGTAGCACTGCAATTTCAGCTTGGCAGCATGTTGTACAAGAAAATCCATGCCAACAGCATCTGATTTTTGGCTGGATAGGGTTTCCATGCCATTTTTGCCATCTACACTCTCCTCCTTTCTCAAGGGAGGCTCATATATGAAAATGGAGCAAAGTTTTGCACTGGTGGAATTGTCATGGCAGCCTGCTCATTTTGCCTCTTTCACCAGAACACCATGGCCGTTTGCCTGCTACACAGCTGGACACACATCCATCACACAACTGGTGTGGAGCCTCATAGGACCAAAATGCAGTCTGTCATCATGTTTCTGGCATGCATTAGTGTGGTAAACAATGTGGACTGAATTGTACTGCATGTTTAAATCATACCGTGAAAACCTGCCTCAGGTCTGTCATCCACAGTGGAATAAGGTGGTAATGACAGACACTGCATCCTGGTCACATGAGATTCATATGACAGAGAAGATACCATGGTGATCAACTTTTAAAGGCACCTTTGCCTCATAAAAAGAAAAGAATATCAGATGTTAATGAACTTCCACACAGGATTTGAATAAAACCAGAATTCCATTCTAACAAATGAACAAAAATGACTGCGTTTTTTCTCCCATTTAGTTTCCAAGAATATAGACATAATAGACACTTCCCATGCAAATTAGGGCGCTCACTTGAGTCACAAATTGCTAGAAAAGGACTACACTCTGAATGGAAGTTCTGCCTTTAGATCCAAATTTTTCATGGACGTTACTAAAGTCTAACAGTTTGAAGACAATATGACTCAAAAATCAACTAAAGTGATAATTTGTATTGAAAAGAAATAAAAGCTTTAAAAATGCAACACCATCCATGGTTACTTGAAGTACCATTTATGTTCCATCTCCAACATGCCCCCAGTCTTCCTCATGCTATAATATTAAACAGCATGAAACATCGTAACAGGAATGACGAAGTTAATATTGTTAACTAGGAAGATGGGATGGACAACACATTCTGTTCAACTAAGTTAGAACCATATGACTTTAGTAACTCCCAACACAGGAATTTTCAGCCTATTATAAAGGTAATTCTTTCTAAATGTGAAAAGGCAAAAGACACAAGATTAAAAATTGCAGGACTGGCCCTGCTACTGACATCATGCACAATCACAGGCAAATCTTATAATTTTTTCACCATTCCTGTCTGGTTTTTCTTTCAAATGAGGTATCACCTTTTTCAGATGCACACTGTAAATGTTGGTTAGTCACTGTGGAAGGCTGTACATGTTCAAAGCATTCTATTTTATAATGAAAGAAAAGCCTATGTACTCCAAAATCCTGTCTCTGTCTCAGATACTACTTGGTCTTTCAGCAATTTTTATCTCCCCTTATAACCCTTCTCCCACTTATCCTTCATCTACTGAAGTCTGCAATAGCTCAGCAGAATTCAAGTTCAATTACAGAGTTGGAGATGCAAAGACCACAAAAAATTTAGACGTCATACTTGTAATATACTTGTGGACATTCTTAATTGGAAGAAATATACTCTGCTGCAAAAGCCACATAGTCTTTCTGACCTATATAGCACTTACTGATGTCTTCAAAACTGACAAACTGTCAATCCTAGCTGTAAGTGTTGTTTTTATCTCAACAAATTGAATTTGAGGGTCTCAGAACTGTGACAATAGCATTTATTTATAAAAGCAAGATTCCACCTACAAAGAGAACATAGATTAATCTAAGCCCAGCTCAAGAGCAAGCATACTGCCCGATTTGATGCATGTGAACTTGAATGTCTGCATTTCTGCAAGCTAATGTCCAGAAGGAACTTAAAAACACACAGAGTGAAACTCCTGGTTTATTCAAACACCACCAATGTCCACAAAAATCAAAAAAGCATATCTGGAATTTTATTACTAACTAAACATATTTAAAACTGTATTTTGAGACAGACAGTTGAGCCCCAGTGCTGGCAGTGCAACGGACTTTGAAGCTGCACACTTAAATACATTAGCATTCATGAAGGTAAAACCTAAGGACAGTACCTAAATTTGGACATAATTCTTTTTAAAGTTACATTATTTTCCAAGAGAAACTGGAATTGTGTTGGGTTTTTTTGAGACAGAATACGTAAGCAGAGAAGTTAAATTCACGGAACAAAAATCAATGGCAGAATTTACATAAACATAAATTACAATTTCCTGAGTATTATTCAACTTACCTGAACCAAAAATATAATCAGAAAGTAAAAGTTAGCTACTCTTCTGAACTGCTCAAATAAGTTTTTTGGAACAAAATTCCACACTGTATACTGAAGGGGAAAAAGGGAGAGAGAGAAGAACAGTTATGACATATTGAACAATTTTTCAGTTAAATTCAGCTAAATCTTTTCATTTTCCATATCCCCTCCCCCAAACCATCTTCTGGTCTTGCCCTGCTCTCAAAGAGAACTGCTGTATCCTTTGGGTTTTGTGGGGGGTTTCTGTTTTGTTTTGGTTGGTTGGTTGTTTTTTCTAAATACAGCTAGCGGGGAAGCAGGGGTAGTGACTGCATTGCCTGTACAGTCAAAGTTTTAAATATCTTCCTACCAACTGGGATAGGAGCAGCTGGAGTTATTTGTCCGCTTGCATCCTGGGTAGCAGAGAACAAATTAATTCTTGCAGCTGTAACTTCGTCCTACACCACAGCGATAAGACACATCCCCACCATCAGTTCTACTGATTCCAATCCAAAGTCACGCTAGGAGGGAATCTGCAATTGCAGTCCATTGCTGATTTATTTTATGCAGAGTACTAGCTTACATTTTGGCTATTTTATAAATCCTCACAACCAGCTTCATCCTTCCTTTTAAGTGGTTCTGCGCATCACATCCAGACACAGGTAACAATGGTTTAAAACCTACTTTTCTTCCAAAATTCTGACCAACATGCTTAGTTGTTCTGTACTTAGTCAAAGTCTGAGGAAATAGGCATGAGAGCAGGAGAAAAACTACACAGGAAACAACCTAGCTTTTTCCTCAAAAAAGGTTAGCTTCTTTCATTTTTAATACTGTAGATGCACCATAAGACATAATACACACATGCATGTTCACTACACAACTTCTAAAGTACAAGTGGTTTTCCCATGCCAAACTTATACCTTACCTTGGATGATATGATTCTGTTGTCCGCAAACTTCTGAGGAACATAATGGCCACGCTGGGGAAAACGATTTGCTATATAAATAGTTCTTGTATCGCTTTGATGTGGTGGGTCAAAACCCTAAAACACAAAATTAAAAAAAACTGTTTTATTAACTATAGTTTTGTAAAATTATCTTTGTCCTGAAAAATGATATCCAGATATCAAGCAGCAGTTTTAGAATAGTGGCTTTTGAATAGGAAACAGAATTAATGTGTAAATTAATGGCTGCTGTGTCCTCACAGCCATGCTCATGATAACCCTGATGAAACAGATTATGAGAAAAGATAAAAAAAAAAAAGTCATACTAGTATGCTGTGATAACTGGATTTTGAAAAGATTCCCACCATCCTAAAAACAAAAGCATTTGCATGTGCCTAGACAATAGTATTTTTCCAAACAACTTCTATCTCCAAGAACCAAGAACTAATACTTTGTCTAATCTCAAATGTGATTTCCTACCATCACCACCAAAAGCAGGCTCATTAAAAAACAAAACAAAAACAAAAAAATCCAACCAAGCAACCAACCAAACGAAAAATAAAAGAAATAACAACAACAACAACAAAAAACCCTCAGAAATACTGATAAATAGTTTCCTGCCAAAATAGAAGATCCCTTGGAACCAAAGCCCTGTTTCAGGTCTACTCATTAGTATTTTCTCCACTGCCTCTGTGGGGGAAAGGAGAATACAGGTGTTAAATATGCAGATAACACCACCTCAGGACTGCAAGAACTCCAAATGAAAAGAAAAAATTCAAAATCACCTTGACCAACCATACACACAGAAGACTGAAAGATGCAGCAGTTAGATACAACTGATTGCACCTACAAAAAGAGAGTAGAAGCCCATATGAAGAGTTCTGAAGATGATGATCAAAAGGCTACAGCTGATCACAGGCTGAATGCGAGTCAGTAATGTCATCCCATTGAGGAAAAGGTCTTTGGTACTAAGGAGCCTGGAGGAGGAGTGGGAGCCACAGCTGAAGCACTGTGAACCAACTGGACAGTATCCAGATGAGTGGAACATGAGCCACAAGAGATCCTAAAAACGTGACATATAATGCAAGGCTGAAGAATCTAAAAAGCCAAGTGCAAACAAATCAGAATCATTTAGCCTAGAGGAAACTTGGGATATACTAGCACATCTTCTGATATACAAAAGAGTGTTCCACTGAGAAAAGGGGTAATCTGAAGGAAGAAGAACTAGGCTTAAGTTGCAGCTAGGAAAACTTAAGTTTGGATACTGGAAAAACTGACAAAAAATCCTTCCTTATGGAAGCATATAACTAAAAACCAAAATAAGCCACATGGGAAGGTTGCAATGTCTCTGTAACACAAGGGCTTATGTCTAGGTCATTCAAGTCTATCTTTAATTGAGCCTTTCCTGGGGCTACATGACTCACCAGAACTCTTCCTAGCTCTAGTGTTCTGACCTGGAGAAGCAGGTGATGGCAAAATACAATACGCAAGACAGTAAACCAGTAATAATTCAGGTAATAGGCCAAGAAAACTACTAAAATAAAAAAACAAAAAGCTTTAAGACATGTAAGAAGCTAGTGAAATTAAATTTGGAACTGCTAAGTTGTTCGATAGGGAATCAAAGATTGTCCAAAAAGCAGTGAATTTCAGCATAAGCATCGCACATTCCTAATCTTAGAACCAACTCCATACTGTATACAGTCTCCTTGTTCTTTGATGCCAAGTGAAAGGACATTACCAATTCCATTGCTGGAGGTGAGGAAACTACCTTTGCAGTTGTGTTGCTTCACTTGTGAAACCAGGCTCAGACCTTGGTCTGCGTCAAATAAAAACTGACACTTTCACAGAACTCCAACAGAAGATATTTCTGTACCAGTTAACTACAGAGGATGATGAACAGTGAGCATAATGAGCTACATAAAAAATGGTTGGTTTAACCAACCAAGAATTTTCTTTAATTCATGACTATCTCTAACACAGGGTGTTAGGTATGTTCACATTCAGGATAGTGCCATTTTAAAGTAAATGACTAATTTTAAAAGCCTCTAAAATATAATTTTTTTTGCATTTGGCATTATTACTACAGAAACATTCTGCTTCAGAAGGGAAGAGGTCCAGAAGAAAGAAGGAAGAAAGAAAGGAAAGGGAATTTTTCAAAGAGATTTGAAGGAGAATAAACTTTAAATGACAAGCTGTGGAAGGCTGCTCTGGTCACACGCTCCAGTGTGAAAGCTTGTTTAAAGATAAGAGTGGAAAAAGGAGACAAAAAGTAGATAGGGAAAAGGAAGGGAAAAATATATATAGATGTCAGAAACAAAAAGAAAAGAACTGCTCATGACTTTAAGAGAAGAGATACAAGCATGAAAGTAAGACTTAAAAAAAAAAGTACCTGTTAAAATGTTAAAAGTACATGTTAAATGCTGACACAATTTTAAAATTTTGGATATCTGACATTAGTGACACATTATTTCTAAATGAATACGGAAGATGCCACAATAAAAGGGTTTTGCTTGCAAGAGAAAAAATGTGCTTAATTAGTAAGACTATGTACACAGCTCTTTTCTGTCTCAGAAAATGTCTGGCACTCACAAAATACCAGACATCCTCACTTTGGAAAGTCATATTCTACAGCCTAAAAAAACTCCACTCTAAATCAGTCGTCACGCAAGAAAAAACAAAACAAAACAAAAAAACCCCACAAAACCTACAAAACATAAAAAGCAAAGAAAGCAACCAGCAGTCACTTGTGATAAATGCTAAACTCCACATCACTTGCTGAAAGTTAATAAAATATTTCAGACTAGTGTATCACTGAATTTTTCTATATGACTTTTTTAGGCCACTGTCTAAGCACCTGAAAGTTGATGAGTTTCGTGACATTTTTATTATGAATAGTATAGACCTCCATACAATGCAAGCCTAACTGCAGAAGGACTTCTATCAAGAGGAGAATACCTGTGCTGAAGCAGACTCAATTGATTAAAAGCAAGGAATCTATTTTCCAAATCACATCTCCGGCCATGTGAGTTTACAGGTGCAACTGTTTTGTTGAAATTTACCACAGAGTAAGTGCAGAAGATAGCACAGTCAGCAGATCTATGGAAATGGCAATGAGCAAGCCAGGCAGACTGGGGACAAGAACCTCTTCAGTTATCAGAGCTATGGTTGGAAAACGATACATCCTTGACAACCTTAGTCACTTGACTGTAGTCACAGCAGGAATTAAGTCAGAGCTGGGAATAGAACCCAGATTTCCTAAGTTTCATGTCTGTAACTATGAAAGATCATTTGAAATTACCAAAAAACCCTGTCAACACATAGTCAGCTGATGAGACTGCAACCAAGCAGATCTTCCAGAGAAATTTTAATTCTACATCTCTCCAAGGAAGATTCTGCACAGACATTAAACTTAATTGTTCAAGAATTGAAATGCCTTTAACTTTTCTGTAACTATCTGGACACAGATCCTGCTCCTGACACAAAAATTATTCACACTCCAAATTTCTGCCCAGCATACATCTATAAACAAGTCAGCAACGACGTACAGAAAGCCCACTATTTCGTAATTTCACTCATTGTACAGCTCTTTCTCTTTCTAATGTCATTATCAAACTCAGCTGCAAAACTAGGGTAACATGCCCTTGCCAAAAGAATTTTGCAGCTAAACAGCATGAACACAGAATCCCTAAACTAAATTCTGAGTCTTGCAAAAAGATTCGGTTGTCACCAATATATTTCAACAAAAGTTAAGTTTTCCTGCAGTTATCTAGTGAAGTGATGTCCTGGGTTTGGCTACAGCAGTCATTTTTCTCCTTCTTAGTAGCTGGTGCAGGGCTGTGTTTTTTAACTTTCAGCCTGGGAACAACGCTGATAACACTGATGTTTTTAGTTGTTGCTAAGTAATGTTTACTCTGACCAAGGATTTTCTCAGTCTCATGCTTTGCCAGGGAGGAGGGGAAGCCGGGAGAAAGCAGAGACAGGACACCTGACCCAAACTAGCCAAAGGTATTCCATACCACAGCACGTCATGCCCAGTATATAAACCGGGGGGAGTTACCCGGAAGGCCTGATCACTGCTCGGGTCGGGCTGGGTATCGGTCGGCGGGTGGTGAGCAATTGTATCCTCTCCCCTTGTTATTTCCCTTATCATTATTATCATTGGTGGTAGCAGTAGTGGTTTTGTATTATACCTTAGTTACTGGACTGCTCTTATCTCAACCCGTGGGAGTTACATTCTTCCGATTCTCCTCCCCATCCCTCCAGGAGCGGGGGGAGGAAGAAGTGGGGGGAGTGAGCGAGTGGCTGCATGGTTCCGAGTTACCAGCTGGGCTCAAACCACGACAAGTGATTTCTACCTAAATGCATAATCATTGACTTAATAACAAGTAAAGCTGAGTTTATTACAGAACCTGATATTTAAGGCTTATTAATCAGGTGTATTACATGAATCAACTGTAAACAGAACAAAAAGAAGAATTTTGTATTGCTGCTGAGGAAGCATTATCAGCACAAACAACAAATTAGGCAACTAAAGAAAAGGCAAACAAGAAAGGCACTATGAAAAAGAACTGTGCAAAGGATAAGACTGCCCTCCCAACACCTGCAAGTGTAAACAAAAGAAAAAGAAAAGCTTTCTCAACTCGTTGATATAATACATTCCATCTACTGCAGACTCTTATTTCTTTAATACCGCTATTAACTTATGGCAGCATGCATGTACATACACCCTCCCCACGCACTCTTCAGCACTGTTCAATAAGACAGGAGAAATCCATAGGTCTTTCAGCTATGATTAGCAACACGAGACCAGCGCACAACAAATCAGTTGGTGCTTCAAGCTTTACAAGACATGCACTGATAATTACAAATCATGTGACAAGCAGATTTCGCTTATGATTTGCATAAAGCTAGTATATTTTAACATGATCTCCCAAATGTTTTGTATCCATCATTCACAGTTTTTACAGGGGGGGGGAAAAAAAGGCAAAATTACATTTGCTGAAAGAACTTCTGTTATGTGACCACTTTACAATGAAAGGCATTTGAAAGAAGGAAGCCTCAACTACATCCTCTTCCTCCTTTCAAAAACCACACTGAACACTGCTAAAGAAAGTAGTAGTTTCTCCAAAGGCATGGAATACTTTCCCCTATGTCAGATAAGATGATCTAGTCGCATCCATACCCATTTCCAGAAGTCTGTGTAAGTTTGTACTCAAAATAGACAGCCAATAATTCTTTCAGTCATGTAACTGGGCAGTAGTCAAACTGAATTTGTCGTATCAAAGGTTAGCGTGAAGGAAGAAACAGCCTCTCACAGCAATTTTAAACACTGCTCTAACAATTAAAGCAGCGAATCAGCTGAAGCATCCTGAGGTTTACATGCAATTTGCTCCTCCTCTTTCAAATATCACTGCAGTAAAAAGAGTATGAAAAGCCAAACACTATTCATGCAACTTCCTCTTCCAGCTTACTGTATCTACAGTTATTTGTTAAATACCTGACAACAAATTATATTGTAACCTCCTAAAAGACCCATAACCAAACTACACTATTTTGTGAAAACAAGCACTCAAGGAAGCAAGGCCTAAGAAATCATGAAGCAATAACCCTTCCTTTCACAAAGGTAAAAAAATCCCTAGTACTGTATTTAGGAAAGTCATACTGGTGGTTGGAACAAAATCCTAGATACATACAGCTCAAGTTGTTCTGATTTTACCTTATTTTGTCAAAATGCCAACAAAAATAACTTGGGAAAATCCCTACTTATTTATTTAAAAAATAAAAAAAATAAAATAAAAAAAAAAAATCTATCCTCTCTTTATTTATCTGCTTAAATAACAAGCAAGCTAAACTGGCCTCATTCACTGCTAACATACTTCCCTGGGCCAGTTTCTCTACTCAAGTGACTGATGCCAAACATACTGGTCTTGTAACATCAATAAAATCAGAAAGCTGAGCAGGCAAGTTAGGCTTTCTAACACAACACTTTCGAAAACAGTTCTGTCATGTCCAGTTTCTCTTAGTAGTGAAGAATTTTAACAGAGACTTAGGTACACTGCTTAATTTTAGAATAGCCCACCTTTGCATCCATTAAGGAACCATCTTTCTTATCCTCCCCTACAATCCACATCACAGTATTTACAAAGCATAATCCATTTTGAACTTCATATGATAAAACAAACCTAATGCTTTATAACAGCTATTCTTTTGTGACTGTCTTCAACAGAATTCCAAGCTTTGCACTTTTGCTACAGGATTATTAGAACTCTTATCCTCTTGCATTCAATGTATTTAATTAACCAAATGCCGATAATACATTCCTCATTCATTGCTTTATTTCAGGATGCTCCCCTTCATACTCACACATACAGATTATGAGAATTAACAATAATGAACAGATCCTATGATACTTTTTCTCAGGTGCTTTTTGACATAAAACAAACTTTACAATAAATGTGTCTTCAACTCAATTAAGCAAACAATTTAATTAATATTCAGATTTTAGAGAAGCAAGCCTCAAAGTAAGGGCTAGTGGCTCCCAAACTACTTTGCAAGGCCATTCAGTGCTCTCTAAACTTTTTCCTGAGAAAGAGCGCTAAAAAAAAGCATTATGATAAAGTCCAAGTGGTCTAAGAGAACTTGAAGCTTGACTGTATCTGACATCTAAAACATTTGGTCTTTTGCCATGACTCCCAAAGCATCCCATTGCTCTAACGAAGGGGGAATGAAGATGCCTTTGAAGTTCAAACTACACAGTTTTAATTTCAGAACTAACAGTTTTCCTCTGTGGACTCCAGCAATTAGTTATCCTTATCTACATCATCATCTCCCTTTCGGACACATACAAACAGAGAACACGCAAGATTTTTGAAGCTGAAGGGTAACTTTAGACACCCATCGGAAGGCAATTACAGGGAATTGTATTTTATAAAATAAGAATTGAGATCTCAAAAATCAATAGCCACTTTGAAGAAAGCTGCTCAAAATATATGAGTTACTTGAGCACGGAATGTGCTACAATTCTGCAATAATCAATCACACAGAAATAGCAGTTACTAAACAAAATTACACTAAGAAATACAGAACCAATACAGTAAATGAAACATTCAACACAAAAATCATACACCTTGAAACAACACAGTATCTCAAAAAAACAACCCCAGAAAATGCCAAAACAAACAACCCCCTAACTGCATCCTTTCTGCATAGTCCTTGGATTCATTTAAGTTATTTTACAGAAGAAATATTTTTCTTTGATTTTCAGTATTAAATAAGGTATTTGAAGCTGTGACAGGTTATGAACTTCCATTTAAAATTAGAAAGAAGTTCCAACTTTGTAGCTAGCAATTTCACTATACACATGTTAAGTCCATGACAGGACAAATTCAGAGGAATCATACATTTCTTCACGTGCTTGCATACTATGTGCACTATTATCTTAAAACAAAATGCTCTTTACTCGCTGCTTTGAGTCATTTATAAAACTATTTTCCACAGCACGAAGGACTCCTGTTTTGGGCTACTTGTGTGACCATTATCTCATAAGACTATTGAAACCCACCATATTTCCATTGGTTCCAGCAGGCCATAGCTACTTAAGCTAGTTCACATTTACCTTCAGTATGAAAAAAAAAAACCAACCCAACAAACAAAAAACAACAGTTCTCAAAAAATTTTTCCTCCCAAACCACCCCTAGATAATAAATTTTAAGGCTTTTTCAAAATGTGTGCCAAAATTACACTGACAGTTGCCCTAACTCTTCATGCTCAACAAATTTCATAGGAAGATAATTTAGTTAGTTCATAGGCAGAACTGTCCAGCTCTTCCTTTTAATATGCTTTGATAAAGCATGTTCCGTAAAAATTAACATTGCAGTTTTGAGCCTAATCCACTCAAATATCACTTTACGTTTTAATTCCATTACAAACATGATTTATGAACTAAGTATCAGTTTAATGTCCTGCTTTCAGACATGTCTACAAACCAGTTTATCCCCAAAGCTTGCTATATCTTAAGCTTCCATTCTATTTTGTTGCAATTTTTTTTCCAGATATCTAAAGATCTGCAAAAATTAGCACAGCTACCCATAAAACCAACACAAAAAGGGGCAAAAGGGATAGGGAACAAGTAACAAAATATAACAACGTATACTTTTAGGTATAAACCATACAAGACTTCTTTCCCTGGTAAAATACTTCAAGATGAAAACAGCTTGCCTTTGTCTCCATCATTATCTCTCCTTTCCCATGCTTATTTTACTCAAAGTAAACAAGAAAAAATTCCTTTTAAGTCACAGCATGTGGGAAGCCAAGGAACTGCAGGGTTTTGTTTTTCAAATCATGGTGTAGCTGTTGGTCCTACTGTATCTCTTTTCTACCATGGTCTGTACTGTTGCTAAGTGTTTTTTTCAATAGCAGTTGAAAAGAGGTTTATATTAAAAAAACGAACAAACAAAAAAAAGCCTAGCTGCACATGTCACCTGTGTTTTGATGGAAAACATGACCTTGCGTTTACGGAGGCACTTTGTCAGATCTATTTTGCTGCAGTTCTTATCTGCTGCTTTACAAACAGATTTTGTGCTAGAAACTCCAGGAGTTTTTCTAGAGGTATACTGTAGATACCTTTTTCACGGTGAAATAGTTACAAAGCCAGTTATAACTACTGAGGACATGACAATACAATAAAGGAAAACAGATGACAGATCACTAGTGAAAGCCGAAAGTCATGATGTTTTTAATGAAATTCAAACCCAGAACTTTTTCTGTCTTTGAATTCCTATCTTCTGTGTAACTCCTATCTCTCTACCCAAGAAGAAAGCAAACAAGTTTTAATGAATTTAACCAACCCATCCAAATGAGAAAAACAATCCCAATGCTATCCAAAACACATGTTGAATGTTATTAAATTCAGCACATCTTTACTTGCCTTAGATTATTTTTACCTTCTGATGAGAGTTCAATTCAATCTCTTAGTAATAAACAGAAGCATCTACCCTGACCATCTACCTACTGACCAGAACACTAGAAGCTTCAGCTCTTTGTCAAGAAAGTAGTATTTTTCTCACTCAGTCACATAAAACATAAATAGACAGTAGCTATTAAGTGAGCAGGACACTGTTATTACAGGAATATCATACAGTCGATTAAATGGTCATATTATTGTGTGACAAGTGGAAATCTAGCACAATAAAAATCTGCTGCTTAAAAAACTCATGGCCAGGAAAAAAACCAACCAACCAACCAACCCCAAAACCAGAAAAACAACCAAAAAACAAAAAAACAAAGACAAACAAAAAAAAACCCTCACCAAACACAACAACAAACAAACAAACAAAAAACCCCAAACCCAACAACAACAACAACAAAATCCAAAAAAACCACCCCGAATAGGACAAGATACAGGTCAAGCATCCAAGTCTCACAGCAAGACAGGTGATCTTCCAATTTTTAAAATGGTCTTTAAAAGAAACAGTGTTAAGACTGATTTGATTAGGTTTTGGTAGGCAATTTATAAATGTACAATTTAATTTTCATGAGATAAGATTTTAAAAATTAGACAGGACACAATGGATGCCTCTGTTTGGAAGAGACAGCTGGCTGGAGACAGGGCCAGGTTCCGCATGCTTTGGAACACACTGTGCTACAAATGTATTACCCTTCAGCAGTCGCAGAATATAAAAAAAAATAAGGTTAAAAGACCCAAACACAACAGAAGGACTAGTCCAGCAGATCACACAATATCTCTAGAAAAAAAACAGGGCCACATTTTCTCCTGTATTAAGTTACATGAGGGGGAGTCATTAACCCCCAGTTCTCAAACTACTCTAACCAAAGTAGTGCAATCTTTGGGCTGTCCCAACATACATTTCACTGATCCTTCTGAGACAATACAGAATGTATTAGCTGGGTAGTCTGAACTAGAGGACCTCTTCTGAGCAAATATGCATGTGTTTATCCAGTGTACAATAACAAACACCCACCTAATTTTAGCCAAAAAGGGGAACAGACTTCAATGACGACTAAGAAATGAAGGGGAAATTGTACTCCAGAAAAGTAATGTGATTTCAAGGCTAGGATTCTCTGTCAGAATTAGTTCAAAGTACTTGCAACATTCAAAGAAAACAGGGAATACTGTGGGAGGGGTGTGGGAGAGGAAGTAGTAACTGCACTAGCTCAATTCTATTAAATGATTAAGTGAAAATAAAACACATCAGTGCAAATAATGAGCTCAAACACTGTCCACCTTGTTCAGAATGCCAATAACTACAAGTTATCACAGAACAGCATCTATCCTCTCAAAACACCTTAACAGACACCAACACCTGGAAGGAAAGTAAAGAACATCCCAAACATACAGTCCTCTAGCGCTAATCTATTAAAGGACATTTCCCTTATTAGTAGAAGAAACTTTTCAATAGAATGCATACAAGATGAACAAGAACACTATTACAGATATTGGTTGGACGAGATGATCTTCAAAGGTCCCTTCCAACCCTAACAATGCTGTGGTATTGCCCTTGGGGCTAGAGGTGCATGGGGTGTGACAGAGACAACCAACAGAGACAACCAACACAAAGCAGCTGAAAACGTTCCCTGTGGTCACCTCTCAATGCATGCTGTGTAGAACTCCTGGACTAGATGAACTACTGATGTCCCTCACAATCCGAACCTTCCTATAACCATGATATAAAATAGGCTAGTAACTAGGTTTTCCAGTCAGAAGACACTGATCCAAATGAATTAAGGAATTAATCCATATATTTTGTCTTTGACTTCCAGTTAAACAGCGAAACTGCATGGGCCTGAATACCTTGCTCTGCATAGTGTAAAAGTTGGTGTCAGTGCACAACAGCACTTGGATTCCTAAATTGTAAGAAGATACTCTGCCAAATATAATTCTGCTTCTCTTGAACTGTCATTTTAAAACAGAGGGACTAGCCAGCTCTCAGGTTTTGTACACCATTGTACATCACTGAACTGTT
This sequence comes from Strigops habroptila, assembly GCF_004027225.2. Lineage (NCBI taxonomy): Eukaryota > Metazoa > Chordata > Aves > Psittaciformes > Psittacidae > Strigops > Strigops habroptila. The sequence continues at coordinate 34,220,107 of NC_044284.2, read as the reverse complement.
AGATAACAGATATAAGTGCTCAAACTCTAGATAATAGCAACTAGAATGGAAATCCAGAGACCCTTCTTCACTTGACAGGACTAATAGTTCAGAATTATGCAGCTAAGATCATACATACAAGGGTATTCAACCACAATTTTGGGAGACCTCCTTGCCAAACAATTGAAGTTGTCAGTACCTTCTGTTAATACCACTGCAACAGCTCCCACACTCCATGTGTGTCCATCAGGACATTAGCACAGTTCAAACACTGTCATAAATCTATCAAGCCAGAAGTGGTACAGAAAGTCACTAAGCATTACAAATGCCACTTTGTACTCTTGTTTTGGGTTAGCACTGCACACACTTGACCAGGACGGCCACAATAGCACTCTGCTGTACACAGATTAGCTATGTAGTCTAACCCATCATATCTGTAAATGCAAATAAAATGTACTGTACTATTCCTGAATATTAATGATGCTTCCTATCAACTGTTATTTACCCAGTTGCTTTTTTCAAGCAGAGTTGGCTGTGCCTGTGGTGTTATGCAACCCTCAGCAAATCCACATGCCTACTGTCTTTCTGAGATCTCAAGGTAACAGAGCTGGAGCTGGAAAGTGGGCATCCTTCCTGCTCAAAGCTTCTTTCTGAAATACATCAGGGCATTTTACTAAAAACAATGACTCGTAACTCCTTTTGTCTCTACTTTTTTTTTTTATAACTAAAACTTAAGGACTTCCAACTATTAACTAATGATATTATATTAACTTCATAGTTGCACACTGTTAATGACTTGCTATGCAGTTTACTTTGCATGGGACAGCATCAGATGAAGAAAAACTGATAAACTGTTTGCATAGGGTGGTGTTAATTGTTTCTGAGCAAACAAAGCAGACTGAAGGCCAAGATACCAAAACAAGCTGACGATTTTTGAGAGTCCCACGTAGGCACTGAAGACTGAGCAACATTAGCACTATCACCAATTTCTGTTCTATCACGGAAAAGACAAATAACACCTCAGTTAGAAAACCATTTTGGGCTTGTAAGACCATGATAAAGACTAATAAAATATCACATTTTCAGCACGCCTCCTGTTCTTAAAAAGAACCGAGATGAAATAATTTGAATTCCATACCACATCCTCTCATTACTTACCTCTAAGACCACCCAATTCATTTTCCCTGCCCCTTTAACAACTCTTGAGAATGCAACTTCTCAAGACCATATGATCTCATTAATTGGTATATAAAATACCGTCCTCTTAGTCAAACAAGAAGTTGCAAAACATTTGTGGGTTTCATACAGAGAGTACTTAATTACCTAAAAGCACCTTCAGCAAAGTACCAGTCAGTCCATCCCCCTTTCCCCAATCCCTAACTACTTTCCGGCATTTCTGCACTCCAACATCTTTCTTTTGTACTAGAATATCCCACTTAAATCAGTCCTACATATTTGCCTGATTCCAACCCTCTTCTATGGATGAGAATACTGTTTTTAAAACCTGTTGCCACATCAAGCTCTAGTACAAATACAACATTATTCTCTTCTCCTAACAGAAATAAATCAGACACAGATTTTGCCACTCTGATTCAAATATTGCTGCCACCCCACTCTTCCCACTCGCTCTAACTCTTTTCTCAGCATCTTTTCCCAGGTTTTGGCCCTTTGACATTCTTTCAGAAACTTAACATCATAGACATATGAAGAAGCAAACTTACGGTGGGATCTATGTCAAACCACCTATTATGCAAAGGGACGAGTTGTCTGAGTGTCCCTGGAAGACACATGCAGTGTGATACCCGTCTTAAGCCATTTTTCATCTTTATGAGCTGTGAAACTACCAAGCCATTAACATCAGTGAGGTTTATAGAAAACACAAAACATGTATAGTTGCAGTATTTTTTCCTTAGTTCCATATTTAAATGTCTGTTCAAGCATCTTGACTATTTATTATTCCATTCCTCTACCACAATAATCCTTCCTTGTCAACACTAGTGCAAGTTTTCAACAGTTATTTTGCCATCAGTTTCCTTTAAAAGAACAAAAACCGCTTAGTGCTAGGTATATTGCTCATCTTGTTACACTAAGCTTTTACTTTCTATTAAGGGCAAACAGATTTCTGGAAAGCTGGTCAGTGTACTTACAGGGAGAGAAGCAATCATGTTTGATATGGGAATTCCTACCACTGATATAGTGCTAATCTAAACTCTGCAGAAGACAACTTAATGCTGCTTTAAAAACCACACACATAAACCTCAAGCTATCATTTTTTCCCCACCTTCGAGGGGAAAAAATGATAGCTACATTACACCAAACATGCTTTGTTCTAAAAAAGATATGCATGACAAACAGAACAGAAGAGTGCAGCCAGAGCTCAGACAGAGCAATTAATTTCCAGGTCAGTAATTCTTGGTGTCAAACCAAACTAGTGAGCACTGTCAAGCTGGCATTGAGACTATAAACACAAGCTCTGTACTTCAGACACAGATCTGGGAAAATCTACAGGCCATGGGAAAGGAGGTAGGGGAAGAAAAGTTTGTATTTTTTTTTTTTTGTAAAAAGTGATATAACAAATTAAACAAATCATTAGTAAGACAGAAGCTTTAACGAGTAAAATATAAAAATCTCTAACTAATATAAGTTCTCGTACCAACCTCGACAACATCTGTGATGCAAGGTAACTCCAATGAATGGGAAAAGTAAGTTTGTAAATACGTCACTTAGAAGGAATTTTTTCCTTTCAGAAAATGCAAAATAAATAATTCTGGAGGGGTAGGAAGCATGCCACCACTTCAAATCAAAATAGCCAAACTTACTGTACTTCTGTGCTACAGTACCACAGACACTGCAGTCACTGCCGGCTTATTTCCTTTGCACGTTATAACACAAGCACTGCAAGCAGCGCCTTTTTAGGAGGCGACAGACACTCTAACTGCAGCCTTTTTCAACTGGTTTCCCCCGCGAAAAGCACTTCACGGATGTTTTTATTCAATTTCTCGTCACTTTCAAACACACGCAGAGGCAACAGCTGCAGAGCTCTCAGGTACAGGGAAACAGATGAGACAGAGGCGCATCGGGTGAAAAAGCCTTAAAAGATTTCGCAACGCGAAGGAAGAAGAGGCGCCAGCAAATCTCTGAAGTGTCCGTCCACAGAAAGAGGCACCGTCATTCCGCCGTGAAAACACAGCTGGGGAGCCCTTCCCAACGGAGACCAGAGGTAAGGGAATGCCCTTTTCTCATGGTTTCAAGAAAAAAAAACAAACAACAACAACAACAACAAAAAAACAACCCCAAAACACCACCACAAAAACAAACCCAAAACACCTCAAACCTTCCAATACATGTTTAAAATGAAACTTAAAAAAACACTGGAACATGTTGCCCAGAGAAGCTGTGGCTGCCCCATCCCCGGCAGTGTTCCAGGCCAGGTTGGACAGGGCTTGGAGCAACCTGGTCCAGTGGAAGATGTTCCTGCCGTAGCAGTGGCGTTGGAAATACACGATCTCTAAGGTCCTTTCCAACCCAAACCATTCCATGATCCCATGATCCAAGTGAAGACTGCAGGCCCCTGCACGTCCCCGCTCTCGGCGGGGGAAGGCCTCTCCTCCCTCGCACACTCCGGCCCTGTTCCCCCCTCAAACCGCCCGCCCGCACCCCCGCTTTCTCCGGGGACCCCATCGGCGGCAGCGGCCCGGGCAGAGACGTCAGGACGGGGCCACCCTGGAGGGCCGGGCCGAGGCGAAAGAGCCCCCGCCACGTCCCGGCGCCGCGCCCGCCCCGTCTCGCGGCGGCGGGAAGCACCTACCAGCTGCTGCCGGACCCACCGCAACATCCCCAGCGGCGCGGGTCACGGCCCCCGCGGCGGGGCCCCCTTGGCAGTGCCGCGCCCGCCGCTGTCGCCGCCACCGCCGCCGCCTCAGGCCAGCCGCCCACCGCGGCTCCTCCCCATGGCGCAGGGGCCCGACGCCGATTAGGAGCAGCACAGCCCCCCCGGCACCCCCAGCCACCACGGCTGCCGGCGCCCCGCCGCCGCCATCACAGCGCCGCCACTGACACCCGGCGGCTGGCGGCGCTGCAGCCCGCCCCCAGGAAGTGACGTGTCAGGGCGGGGGGAGGTGGGAAGAGGTGTTGGGTGCGGAGGGGCTGGGGTGAGGGGGTGGTGAAGCCTCTGGTGTGCCCAGGTTGTGTGTGTGAGGGGTGGGTCGCTGGTCTCTGTTTCTTCATTGTCTCGAGGTGCCGCTTCTGCCCAGTAACCTGAGTCTAGGCAGCCCCCTAAAGAGTCTTAGGCAGGGGTGGCCGGAAAAGATGCCAACCCCCATACAGGAGCCTCAGCCGCGGCCTGTCAGCGGGGGCTTCTGCGACTCTTGAGACTCGCTTTTTCTCGTAAAGTGAAGCCACTGCACAACTTAATTGTTTTTACCTTTGTTTTCTTGTAAAAAGATGCAGAACATGCAAATAAAGATTTAGAAGAGAGGCCTGATAACTACTTATTTAAACTTAAAAAGCAAGTGCACAGCCCGTAGGTATCCCAGAGCAAGGTACACATGCTGGGAGGATCTGGTACCTTTCTCTTCTCCTGCTACTGGCAGTATTGTGCTAAACTGCTGTTTGGTTACAATTGGGTGTTGAAATGTGTTGATGTAAGGCGATGATCTCTTTGAAATCTTCTACTTTGCTCTGAAAACAGCTGCTGCTTGTGAAAACAAAGTGTTCAGCTTCAAATACTTAGGCACACCAATACAAGTCTGCAGCTCCTGGGCCTGTGTGGATAAGAACTAAAGGAGATTATTTTAAGCAGTAAAGACCTGGGTATTTGTGACCAAATAGTGTTGTCAGTAAAGTCAATGACAACTTTGACATTGACTTAAAGAGAAGGCTTTTTGCATGTGAACAGCAGAGTACTATTCCTGCCATTCCTATTAGTTCTCATGTAATTATGATATATGGCAACGAATCATAATTGTATCTGCCATAAAGCTAATGTAGTTTTCAGTTGGAAATTTAGAACATAATTCAGGATTTAAGATAGATGATATAATGTCTGAACAACTGAATTTTGTGGTGAATGCTGATGGTTTAAGCATCTGCATTTAATTAAAAAAAATAAGCTTAAAACAGTGGGGAATAAGACTATTTTTATCAGGCACTTAGGAAAGCTAATGTTAGCAAAACCCTATTAAATGCTAGGCATTATTTCAAAACATTTAAATACATTAAAGCTGAGTTTCAAACAGCTTGTGCTACCCTATTCATCTAATATGAAGTCTAAAATAACAGTGATTTCATAGATATGGCATGTTGCCTGGAGAGTGGCCTTAAGCCAGAAACTTAACTGATACACTCAATATTCTTGTGTATGTTCCTCCTTTATCATCAGATGTAAACCAGGGTCCTGACCACTACATGCTAAAAGTCGTATGCCATTTCTGTGCAGTGCAAGTGTATCTGTCGCAGTGACCCTGCCAAATTCAGGTATGTGTTGCACTTCCTGCAAGCCTCTATTTCCATGGCTTGCAGTTGTGTTATGTAAAGCTACTTTGCGCTTTCTGTTCCACATTGCTGTAATGATACTATTTCACCAGGCAAAATTTGGAAGCAATTTACAAGTTACTTGAACCCTGCAGTTTATATTTTTCACTTTAAAAAGTATGTATTTTAGTGGACGAAAGTACATTGATAGGATGAAATTATTTTGCCATTTGTGGCAGAAGGCTCTGACTGCATTCGTTTTCCAGAATACAGAAAAATTCCACCAGAATAACATTCATGCCTAGCATTCTGGCTTGTAAAACTTTGCACCTTTAAAATTGTTCAAAAGCCCACACTGGACATTTGTGAATTTTCATCTCACCCTTGAAAGGTAAATAGTTTTCAGAAGAGAAAAGTTGAAGCTGAGCAGCCAAACCAGATATTGATTAGCCAATGAAACTCCAGCACTTCTGAAATCAAAGGTCAACTGTATTAAGAATGAAGATTCCTGTATCAGAGATCCCATTTTAAAATACTGCCCTGAAGCCTCACCTGAATTTGCACAGCTGGCTTCTATGTAAAAAACTGAAGAAAAAAGTCACCTTCTGATATGAAAATTAGGTTTAACCCATCACCTAGGCTTTCTTGATGAGACTCCAAGCTTTTCAGTTAAGTATCTATGAGAGCAATGACTTCAGGTATTTGTTTAGGAAGATAAGGACACAAATGTTGTCTGATATAAAAATACGTACACAAACAGAAAAGCATACATTTACATGTTAGGTCCAGCAAGCTTTTAATTATATGTGCATGAGTAATTCTTATGTAATCAATGGTACTACTTTTAGGTTTATAAAATCATGGCCAGAACATGAAACCATCACATTGACACTGGGGCTGCTGATGTTACTCCCTGAGCATTTCCATTATTCTCAGAATAATTTTTTGGGGGCATTCTTCAGTGGGAGCTGGTGAAGTATTGGCATGCTCTATGGCCACATGTAGCATATGATGAGATGAGATGAGATGGAAGTGTGTCACTGATGCCAGAGGGTGGGCTGCCTCCAGCATTCCTGCCTTTGAAAACTTTGGGACACTTGGTAGCTGAAACCTTTCACCTTCCACTTCCCTGGGTGCACCAGCTGCATTGCAGGCTGCTGCTGCAGTGCAAACAAGGCATGTGACAGCAAAGAGGGCTGGTGCACTCTGATACACTGGCAGTGAGGGAGCCCAGGTGTTCTGGTGCAGCCAGTAAGCAGCTCTGTCCTTTGGGGCCAAACAGAAAAACAGCAAAGCCTAAGAGGAGTGGAGCAGGGATGTAGGTTAGTGTAGCAAAGGACTAGTAATAGGTCTTTACAATACACTGTTTTCCTGGTGAAGAATTCCTCTCACTTATTGTTTATAATGAAGTATTTTGTAATTTCTTTAAACGGGTATTTTAATCTATGCATTATTTACTTAGGTAACTATGGTGCTAATTAAAAATGTACATAAACTATAAAAATGCGTGTTTTGTCTCTAATCCGTAGAGACACAGGGTTTCTTCAAGGCATCTTTATTCCACAGGCATTCAATTACTGGCTGAAGCACCAATTATATATAGATAATCAGTGGCTGATTTTGAGTCACAAGGCCCTTCATCTAACCACACATGTGGATTCTTGCCTAGAGCAACCAGTCTTCAGGGGAAAAGTAAGAGAGTTGGAAAGTGAACTGAGCTTTTTAAAGGAAAACCTTGTTTGTAGTTTGTTATTCCTTTTTTTGTGCCCTGCAAGAAGAAAGATCAGATTAAATTACAGGATGCACAAGGTGACATTTCCAAGACACTTACTGGATCTACACAATAGTGCATATATTTCTTCTTCTTACCCATTCCCTCAATTGCTAAACCTGGATTGTGACATAAAACCTCACCTTTCTATTGCTGTTTTTTTTCTTTTCACTTGAAGGCTTTGTTTACAGTGTAGAGATTCAACTTCTACCTAACACATTAAGTTCAATAGAGTCAAATCCCAGAGCACCAGTTAGAAGGTCAAACCTGCCAGGTCCCCTGCATGCACATGGTGGATTTTGCACTGCACCACACTCTACAAAAAGACGTTCTGCACTTAGAATCATAGAATCATAAAATAGTTTGGGCTGGAAGGGGCCTACAAAGGTCATCTAGTCCAACCTTCCTGCAATGAGCAGGGACATTTTCAACTAGATCTGGTTGCCCAGAACCACATGCAGCCTGGCCTTTAATGTCTCCAGGGATGGCACATCTACCACCTCTCTAGGCAACCTGGCTGTGTGGAATAGCCTGGAGGGCTAAATGCAAGTCAGAGAGTTTAGGGTCAGTGCTACTCAGTTTGCAAGGCCCCAGGATAACAGTGAGCTTAGGAAAACATAGTTCATTCTACCTTTCAGCCTTACTGTTGACTTTTTAATTATGTGTTGCCTGTAAGCCAAAATGTTCGGCTTGTGGCTTTCTCTAGAACTGCTTGTTTCTCCGTAGGGAAGCAGTCCAAGATTAGAGGAAATAGGAAATGTTTAAAAGCCATTCCTTATCTTCATGAAGTTGAGTATAACCAGGATAAAGAATAAAACTCTGGTTGTTCTTCCTCTTTCCCTTTCCTTTCCTTTTCCTTTTCCTTTTCCTTTTCCTTTTCCTTTTCCTTTTCCTTTTCCTTTTCCTTTTCCTTTTCCTTTCCTTTCCCTTTTTTTCTTTTCCCTCTTTCTAACAGAAGAGCTAAATTTTGAACCCATACTTCATAAGGTTTGGAACATTTCCAATGGCCCCTATTTGATGGAAACTGGACTCATAATCTTGCAAAACAGGATTTTGTGAGGAAATGTGTTAAGATCAGTCAGTTAATTGCTATTATATCCTGGACAGTGACATAATTTTGCTATTCTGTATTTTAAATATGGATATCCTTATAAAATGTGAATTTTTCTCCAGACTCTTTATTGAATCATAGAATCATAGAATGGAAAGGACCTTAAGATCATCTAGTTCCAACCCCCCTGCCATGGGCAGGGACACCTCACAATATACCATGTTGCCCAAAGCTCTGCCCAGCCTGGGCTTGAAAACTGCCAGAGATGGAGCATTTACCCACTTCATTGGGCAACCTGTCCCAGGGCCTCACCACCCTCACAGTAAAGAGCTTCTTCCTTTTATCTAACCTGAACTTCCCCTGTTTAAGTTTGAGCCCATTACCCCTTGTCCTATCATTACAGTCCCTGATGAAGAGTCCTTCTCCAGCATCCTTGTAGGCCCCCTTCAGATACTGGAAGGCTGCTCTGAGGTCTCCACGCAGCCTTCTCTTCTCCAGGCTGAACAGCCCCAACTTTCTTAGCCTATCTACAAATTATTTTTAAAAATATACTTTTCCAACTATTTCACTTGTACTCGCCTGTTATTATAATTTATTTTTCTAATTTATATGCTCAAGTGATTATTGGACACATTCATATAACACCTCATTGTTAGCCATGTCCTGGGTTCTACCTCCGGGAGCAGGGGCAGAAAGAAGGGGAGGGAGTGAGCGAGCAGCTGCATGGTTCTGAGTTACTGGCTGGGCTTAAACCACGACAAGCCATAGTAAAAAATTGCCAGGCAGGAAAAGATGCATCTCAATGTTGGGATTTCTTGGTAAACACTCATAAAATATTCTACAGGGAAGGGTTTCCTGCTTTGTATCACCTCAGTTAAGACCACTGAGTAGATAATGAAAGATTGAATTCTGGAGAATAAACACAGGGACTAATATCTAGGTCTCTTGACACTAGTCTCCTAGGACACTACCATGACAACTGTAACACAAACTCTTAACTTTTAATGAGGTATGTTACTTTGGAAAGGAGTTTGAGATCTTTGTGGGAAATAAACATAAGAATTCTGGTTTTGGCTGTACACACTCTCTCTTGGCTTAATAGTATATTTCAAAATAGTGTAACGTACTATATGGGACGTTCTCCAGGTAGGAGGAGGTAGGATTTAAAACAGCCTCGTGTAGAACCTCCATTTCCCATGTCTTGGATGACAAACTACTGAATTTGATAGAGGTTTTCTGAGAGCACCTTCTAGTACAGACTTTACAAGTCATGTAGGCAGGAAAAAGCTTTGTTACTCAGAAGAAGCTTTGTTACTCAATCTCAGTGGGATTTAGATATGAAGTAAGCTTGTCATAACTAAGTGTATAACTCTACCTTTTGTTTCCAGGGCTCAGCTTTTCTAGTATTTGAGCTAGCTCGTATAAAGCTAGTTTAGATGTTCCTATACTGCACTCAAATTACAAAGTAGATATTCCTCAAGGTGTTCCTTGCTGTGCTGTTGGCTGGGTTGTAGCTAGCTTGAATGCTGAAAACCTAACTTGGGTGCCTATGGATCTTACCACTTCCAGTAACAATGGGCTCCTTTTCAAGCCTCTTCACTTCTCTCAACTCATGCAAGGATAAAAGTAAAACAATTCACGAGTGCCTTAATTCAGAGGCACTCAATCAACTCTTCACCATTTAAGCATGTGCATCAATAGTAAGTGACAGGATATTACCCATATCAGTGAGTTTGTACCTTTCTCAAGAGTGTAAGAGAATATACTGGTGGATGGTGATTCTAACTCTGTACTGGCTTTTTGCAGGTGTTTTAAAGAATAATAGTTACTCCCTTGAATAAGTATGCCCATGAAAAAGCACAGGGCTCCAGTGTGTCTGGGTTACAGAAATGACTCAGCAAACAAGGCACAGACAGCTTGGAGGGCCAAGACCTTGGAGTGGAAAAGAAAATTTCGGTGCCTCATCTAAAACTGATACAGCCACCTTGGGCTGTAAAGGACAAAATAAGAGAGCTTTGCCAACATTGGCCATGAATACAGGTTTCAGATATATCAATGGGTATGAGAAGGTCTCACAGATCAAGACAAAATCACTAGCTTGCACTTACTGTTGAGGCTGTTCATTAGTACAAGCTGTAAAGCGTTATTTTTTTTTTCTAACAGAGATGCATTTTATACAGCAAACGGGTTTAGCAGAAGCATTTGCCAGGCTGAATAAGCTTGCAAAAACACCTCTTTCTTCCAATAGAGTGTTTACAGTAAAAGTTTTGGCACTTCAGAAATTGTAAATTAATCACATCTCCATCTGCTATTTGCAATGGCACCTCTTTGCATCTTGGAATGAGTATCTTCAGTTTCTTAAGCACCACCGTCCTTCCTACCTAAACCAAGTCCTAACATGTGTGCTAATAATAGACTCCGTCTGCTGCCCATCCTGCCCCAACTATATCCTGGAATGCCAACCTCCAGTCCAGTCGGCCATGGACCTTTTGGTTCAGACCCTGACCTCATTTCAGCTCCATCACCATAAAATGATCATCTAGTCTCTTGACTGAATGTGGCCAGGCTTGGCCCTGCTTCCTCCCTAGGGTGGTGGGATAGATCCTAGCCTGTGAGGGGATCCCCCACTGCTCCCTGGTACCCCATGATCCCCCATCCCATGCTGCACTCTGCTGGTTTGTGCACATCAGTCATGCTCTCCTCAACCCCCAGACCCAGCACGTTACAGTTTAGTTTAGGCTAGCACTGATGTACACCAATGGTTTTGAATAGCAATTACAAAAAGGTTTTTGGTTGGGGTTTTTTGACCCCTGTTTATTTTGGGGTAAACAGAGTAAAGGGGGATTATATATACACTATTCTTGGGGAATGAGATTTTACTGGCTTTTAGGATAGATTACCACAAGTAAAATATTTTTTAGCACAAGTAATATATCATATAGCAAGAGCGTATGTATAGTCTAAATGACAGATCCTGGTACTACTGACACCACAACAGTTCCACATTTCACTTCTTGCTAAGCTTCGAAAAGTCACATAGGCTCAAAAACGTGTCTATAATTTCAAAGTCAAACTTCAGAACTAACTACAGGAATGAATAAAATCACAGGAACTGTTCAGCACTTCTTAAACTCAAGTTTTATAAATCTGAAGGTGGATACTCAAAATTTGGGTCTCTCCACATACACATTTATTTACTTATTTAATTTGAGAAATCCATTTGTGGCTTAATATTCTGGAAGTAGGATGCAATAATCTACCCTGTAGGCATGTCTACGGTCTCTGCAGACAAAAAAAATAGCTGTGAATGTGACAGATGATGATCCTGCAGCAATATGAAACAAAGAAACATATGGCTGCTCCATCTGAAGTTCCTACAATGATTTATGACTTCGAAGTGTAGCAAACATTGTCTGATTAACATAATTAAAGCATTTTACAAATGATTCCTAATTATTTTTGCAAATGTAAATGATGATGCTGACATGGGAAATTTTTTGCTGTGCTTGATGAATACCGAGTTCTCATTTTACTGAGTACTGTAATCAAATTTAGAACAAACCTTATATAAGTGCATAAGCAATCCTAATCCTAATCCCTTTTCTGCTGTCTCACTTTCTCCATCTAGGCCTACTGCAGCTGTAAATCTATAAATCTCCCATATTTCATGATTTCACTGCATACTTTTATTTTTGTTTCCCAATCTCCTGTCTTTTTCTGAAAGCATACAGTTTTAGATAATGGTTCTAATGGAAAGAAAGGTTTGGTTTTTAGTCTTCTACCAGTGTCCTTATTGTATATTTGATCACAGCAAAGGTACTTTACTGATTCTATTGCTATACTGTCTTATAAAATGTTAAACTTCACCCGTTGAAGCAGCTATTGGAAAAAAATCCAGAGGTCTTTAAACATTTTTTACTCTGTCCTTAGTTGGGTATCTGTAGTTTTCAGTGTTTTATTAATATCGGTCGGCTGAAGGTATGTCAACAATGCATAATTCAAAGTAGCCAGAACGTATCAAAGATAGCTATAAGCAATCTAGTTTGGTAATAAATCAGCTCTAAATTTTGAGCAATAAATTCCCTGTGGGCAACCTGACCCTGTTTCTGATTTTACCCTAGGATTTGTGCCACTGGTATAATATGAAATTATTTCACTGGCTCAATGAAAAACAGCCAGGAAGGACAAGATCCTGTGCAGATTTAAATACTGGACTCAGAAAAAAAAGGGAGAGAGTGCTAGTGATTGTGTTTTGTGATATATTTCCAGGGGATGTTTTGGAATTTACCAGATTCATAAAATTCACCAGAAACTTTATAAAATAATCCACATATCAATTAAATCATTTTATGACAATTATATTTCTTATTTTTTACAAAAAAGTCCATTTTATTGAACTGGATCTTTTATTTGCAATATGTCTAAAGGTGAACAATAGCAAATGATAAGTATCACAGTTGAGTGGTTTACAGCATATAATTTATCCAGCTAATTTAATTTGTGTACAAATTGCTTATAATTTTACGTAATTAATTCATTACATGAACCTAATTGCTAAAAGAGCTGTGAGATCGTCCAGCTGAAATAAAGAGCAGGCTTTTCATTGACTTGAGTGGGAACAGTGCTAGGCCACTGGAGATTTATCCCTATTCCGTAAATGTTACTGAAGTTATTCTTTGGAAGTACTGAAAGTATGAGCTGTTTGACATTCGATATATTATTCCTTCTATTTCTTGCTTGCTATAACAGAAATCATCCTTAAGTAGAAAATATGCACATTTATAAATCAGTGTGTTAGTGAATCCTGCAAATATTCTCCAATTTTAATTTTTTTTTTTTTACTATCATGCCTGCCCATGAATCTGTTTGCTAAAATATATGTGGAAGAAACCCAACACAATCACTGTAAATGTATTTACAAATTGGAACTTACAGTAATTCTTTCTGTTTCAGTAAAGTTGCATAACTAACCTTTGGTGACATGATATATAATACTATCTGTTCAGAGGCTAAAAGAACACATGCAGTAAAAAACTTAGTGCCTGTCAATGGAAATAAGAGCTCAGGTGTCCATCTTCTTTTCCGGTTGTATCGATTGGTTTAATTCCACAAGGTACTACAATCCCATGCTAAAATGTAAGACAACAGCTCAGCATATAGTCCACAAGTATTTTATTTGATGACAAGCAACAGCAAGCAAAACAATAGCGTTACATGTTTTTTAAGTGACTGTATTTCCTTTTGTTTTGCTCATTCCACAAAAATACATTCAGATTTTTCAATATCTCTTACATCAGTTGTGATTTAAGCAACCATTTTCTAGAAAATAAAATGGGCAGTGGTCTTCCAGCCCCGCACTCCTGCCCAAGGCAGGACCTGCTGCACCAGCCAATCCTGGTCATCCAGCTGCTCCTAAAAAACAATTACAAAGGTTCAACATCCCCCAAAGCATTAAATTTTCCTGATTCTCTAACTTAGATTTTCTTCACCAGAAGGTAAATTTTTTGCTTCTTATCCTACCCCAAATATGAGGAACAATAGTGAGCAATATCTTCGTACTATCTGAAAATAGTCCTTCTTCCTTTACCTGAAAACACCCAGTTTACCCAAGTTTTGTCCATAAAATCTGTGGTTATTTTTGTTGTGCTTCTCTGGACTTTTACCATTTGGCCTCCTCCTTTCCAAATTGCCAAATTGCCAAATGGTACTTTAACTGAGACCTTATCTGTGCTGCATAGAGTGGAAAAATCATTTCACTTGTCTTGCATACATTTTATAACCCATAACAAGATACAGCATTCCCTCCCTCCCCCATAGCGATTACTATTATTGTTGACTACTGGTCAATGTATGCTCTGCTGTGACATTTTTAACTTTTATTCCTGCAGGCCAAACCAGTCATTTTATATCTAATATTCGTGAAATTTATTATTCTTAAGTAATTCCTTTTTTTTTTTTTTTTTTGTTGCTCATTTTTTTTAGCACCACCCGGACTATTTATCTGGTTTATCAAGATTATTTTGGATTTGGCGTCTCTCCTTCAAATTGCCTCCCAGCTCGGTATCATCTGCAAGTATCATAACAGAGTCTTCAAAATCTGAATGATTAAGGAAAATACTGATTATTATTGCACCTAGAACAGATTCCCAGAAGAGCCATCCTTCCATTTTCACAATAAAAATGGTTTTGACCATCATTAGCTCTTATTATTAACCTAGACTTGAGTATCCTTAGAAAACATAGTTTCCAGTGCACTCAACTTGCATGGCTACCCTGGAGCCTTTCTTGAGATAAACAGGATTCTGGGTTAGTCTAAGAATTCGTTACAGAGCACACAGATGGCTAAAACAGTTGTTAGTGAACTGTGTTAGCCCTTTGGAGAAATGCCACCTGAAAGTACCTGAAAATTACATGGATAAAGTGCAAAGTCCACCTTGTACCTTTTTAACAATATTCTGCAAGATAAACATACGCAATGCTAGCTGAGTTAGCCCTTCTGCATATTTCCAAAAAAGATACTGCAGGTGACCCAGAAAGAACAGCAGTTTACAGCTGAGGTTAGGTCATCTACACAATTGCTAAGCTTCCTTATGTTAGTTTTTCACTTCTCATTTTATTGCATTTCCAGCTCTGGTGTTGGGTTGATGCTACCCTCCAGAATACAAATCTTGGCTGTAAAACCACCATGAAAGCCACCCCAAAGAGACATGTTCTGGTCTGTCATACATGGTCAGACCAGCAGGCATTTCTCATGATGTTTTGGGAGGAAGACCAGGGAAATTGAGGGACTCATGGACATGTTCAAAATTTATGGAAACCAATCCAGATAAGGTTTATTTATTCTTAATAGATTTTTCTTTCTTGAATTTACCTATCTTCCTATTAGAACACGTGTATCTTTGAGCTGGGTAAAGAACTAGGAGTTTGCTTGTGTATAGGTACACATAAATTAAAGGAAAAAAATCCTTCTTTTGATAGAAAAGGCTGTTGCTCAGAAAAGAATCTGTAAGATTATTAACTCTTTTACTTCATACTTGAGAATCTCATTTTCATTCTGAGATTGAAGCAGACTTAACAGTGTAATTTAGATATCAGATTTACCTGTTCCCTTCTGCTGCCAGCCTGTATTTGGTTTCAGGGTTCTAATGTTGACTATTAACCTATTTAAATATTCACCAACAGCCTTCTGCCAAGGTAGATTAATTCACCATCTTGTGTCCCTGTCAAGTTATCAATTTGTCAGGTATTTTTCAGTTGCCAGTGCCCTTTATAGTGACAGTGATGGCATACAGCTGAGCAACATTTTTTCTCATGGTATCTCCTGTTACAGAAAAGCTCTCCAGTATTTGAGTAGCTAAAGCTTTGTGTTTTGGCAGGTCTTTAACCAAAAAGCAAGAATTGTATTCAGAAAGGAGCTGATGTACCATCTTGTTTGATTTATGATGGCAAGGGCCTGTAACACCAATATGAAAGTTACCTCTAAAACTAAATAAACATTCTCAGGTTTTATTCCCACTTTATTTTTCATCCAGAACTGTGAAGATGTTGATATTAATCATGGAAGGATTCTGGCTATCTGTCCAGTGATGGCCAGAATTAACCCCATGTCAGTCTTTGATAGTATACAGAAGCATTAGTTTTTTACCAAAACAATAATTATTATTTAATTACCATTGTTATATTTAATATAACATTATGTTAGAATTCATACCAGTGCCTTAAAAAGCAAAAGCTATTTCTTTTGGTTACCTCAACTATTAGAACATCTTTTTGGGGGACACTTTAATCAGAAATATTCAAGGCATACTTCTGCAACTGGTGATTAGTATATTTTTCATGATGGAAATCAAGTCAGCTGCATCAAGTGCACAAAGCTTCTTTTATAGCTCAAGTACTTCCAGCATCCAAGTGATATTTAAAAAATCCAAATCAAATAAAACAGTTTTCCAGAGCAAGTAAACTCTATTGAAGTTTATAGAGACAAATGCTTATTTATGTATTTTGGAGGTATTTAGGAGTGGCAGTCATCCAGGAAGAAGTCTAGGTAAGCCAGTGGAGTTACAACAGGGATGTAAATGGGATGAGAATGAGGCCCTTGAGCTCCCAGACATGCATCCCTCCCCAGGAGCTGTTTTAGGCCAACATGCCACTGGGGAAAGGGATTTCCTTCTTTTAGGCATGTGCCCAAAGGCATATCTGATGCAGAGGGTGAGAAGAATGCATCCCAGTCTAACAGCAGGTCAGAGCCCACAATACTTTATAACTACCACAAGCATCCCAGATAGTCATTGCCAGCAAGTGGTAACCTTAACATGGCGTTTTCAAGCTGAAACCTCTCTAAATCTATCTCCAAGGATATACATACAAAGACTTAGAAGAAACTCTAGGTTTAGCTAGAGGTCTAGCTGAAAACTGGTTTTTCTCCTTAATTACGTAGAGGCCTTGACTGCTGACACACACTGACTTCCCAGTAGTTTTAGTTCTAAATCTAAAGAGGGCACCAGTTTTCATTTAATTAAACACAGTAGAAGCAGAAAAACATTTACCATGTGTCCGAAAAGTCTTACAGTCAAGATCATTAGCTATGTTAAAAAAGATGAGTAAACATAGAGATATGCATAGTTAAAACTATACTCAACTAACTGACTAGAAATAAGCTGAGCTGATATCCTATCCCATTTGCTAGAAGCAGTTTGCATACAGCGATCGATTTCAACGAAGTCTGCCCCTCTGTTTAGTAGGTGATGTATTAGCAAATCTATCATTAAATAAATACGACACAAATGTAATTCTACACGTGAGGATGCTATCACAAGGCTTTGGACATGTTACAAATTGGTACACGAATAGACTGTACTATATAAGATCAGATAGCTAAGGTTGCAGCCTGTACTGTATACATTTCCACTCTGGTAGCAATGTAATGATGCTGCTAGGTTAAGAGAAATATTAAAAAAAAAAAAAACCAAAACCAAACAAACCGAAAAAGAAGTCCCACAAGAGATCCCTATTTCCTGGAGAATAATTCAATTTTTTTTTTTTTTTTTTTCCATTTTAATGAAGGCTGAACAACTGTGTTTGAATTGGAGAGAGAAAAGGAAGGAAATGATGTGTGGGTACAGAGAGCCAGTCCTACCAGGTCTGTGGAAATTAACCTCTTTCCATCGTCCTCAGGCTCCAGTGATGCTCCTGCAGGCACTCAGTTACACAAGCAAGGACTTGGCAAACAGGAACGTAACTGAAGTAAATGGGGTACACATTATGTTAGTACCCAAACCAAGTTCCAGAAGAAAGCTAGTATGGTCAAATAATTGCTTGTATTTGTTTGCATTTTTTGTTCATATTTAGTCCACAGGGCTGTGAGCTGGCTGCACCAACAGTGTGTTCCAGTCTTCTCCTTGGAGTCTTCAACAGCCTGGTGAGTTGGGAGATCAGGGCTTTGTTCCTTCTCATAGTGTTGTTCTCATTACATTTCCACAGTTCACAGCTCTTGAAGAGCTGCTGGGGAATTGCTAAATTAATTTTAGAGCATTTATTTTAGTGTTTAATGATAGTATAGATTTACAGGCCAGTCAGACTTTTTAGTCTAAACTTTCTCCTCCCATGGGCCAGGCAGTTTCACTCCCATATGCAGGTCCTAGTTTTTGTGCAATTGGGTATTTTTAGTCCTTAATAGAAAAAAAAGAACCAATTATTTATTTAACGACTTCAAACGAGGAGGAGCCCAGCCCTTCGTTACGAAGCTGTTGCAATAGCCAATCACTTCCTTGTTAAAAATGGAGGCAAGACTTTACCCTGAATCCAATTTAAGGTATCCACTTGATTTAGGAGTACCTTGTACTTTACAGTCTAGAGAGTCCAATACTATCAGATATCTTATTGATGTAAATGTTTACAAACTACTGTCTAGTTGCTACTTCATGTTTGCGTTAATCCACTAAACAGATTAAGCTTTCCATGATTTTCACTGCAAGCTCTGTTTATTTTCCAGAGGTCAGTTTACTCCCCAAGCTTAGTTTGCAAACAGGCAGCGCTTTGTGGAAAATCAGATGGTCACAAGCAGAATGAATAAAATATTACAGATAAAAATCAGAAAGAAGCACCAGTGAAGGCAACTACGCTTGAGCATGATTGCTCGGTGTGGGAAAATGGTAATGCTACCTGGCACATCCCAGCAAACCCAGGAATTTCATGCTGCTGAGACCCAGCTCCCATGCAGCGCACACTGCCAAGGGGGTTTTGCAAAGACCTCATGCCATGATACTTCAGAGGTGAAATACTCTTCAGAGTGCTGCATGGTATAGGAAGAGAGAGAGGCTCTTCCTAAAACGGCCGGTTGAGGTGCTGGGAGCTGATCCCCTGGGGATGAGCACAGTGCACTGGTTTTGCAGCTGCGTTAAAATGGCAGGAGCTGCCCCCACCCACTGCTGCTCTATGCTCACCTTCCACCAGGGTGGAAGAGGGCTTAGACACCCATTAGGCTCACACCTGCCTTTTTTGGTTTGGTTGGTTTTGCTGCCGAGACCAGCTTCCCTATTGAGTTTGCCATTAGCTGGGCCAATATGGAGACCCAAGACCACGCCCAGGACATCACTTTTTTCAGAGGCGCTGTTGCAGCTGTGGTACGAGCGGAGGCAAAGCCTCACCACCTACGGCTTCCTCACGCCTCTGTGCAGGAAGTAGAAGAAGGATGTCACACCCTAAAACCAATGCTGTGCAACAGTCTCCTGATGCATACATAATGCAGCCTCCGCCAGAGAGGACAAGACGTTGCGTCTGCCCCGTGGCAGCCCTGGATGCACCACGGTAAATCCAGCGCTCCTCCCACTGCCCCTGAGCTCATTAGGAAAATATTGCTGCCAGGAAGCAGCAAGTCACAGTAGAGAGGTTTACAGGCACGACTCTGACTGTGGCCGCGTTCTGTTGAGGCTGGAGGGGGGCTCACCTTCCTCGGCTCACTCCAGTGCAACCCCGAGTTTTGAAAGGGAATGGAGAAACACCACAATTTTTAAAGGGCAGAGAAGTAATTGGGTAATTGCCTTCATGATTACATGATCAGCTTTCCACTGTTTGCACAAATGAATCACAAACAGGAAGACTGATTCCACTGGAAATCTTGGGCTACCTCTTGAGGCAGAGATAATCGCTTCTCACATGCTTAGGCAGTCAGTAAACAAACAATAACATTTTACACTTCATTTGCCAGCCTACAAGGCATGGGTTGTATTAATGTTTTATCTCTACACCCATCTTATACAATATTGTCATGCAATTTGTGCTGGGTTTTTTTTATCAGCAATAATTATAAGTAAAAATACACTACTGAGTATATAGTCACTTGCCATTTCCCCAAGAAGCACACTGCTGCTCTCTGTTTTAGTTCTCATACTCATCCGCACCTGCTACAGGGAAAAATTCAGTGTCGCTGGAAAACAGAATGAAAACCAAGCTGAACCACTCCAGAGAAAAGCAGTCAGTATTTGTAAAGTACAAATATGCTGGTACTACAGGCTGGATTAATCAGCATTATCAACATTTCTCAAGCTACATTTTCAAATAGTTGCTACAAATATCTGAAAGATATTACAAGGATTTTTTTTGTTTGTTTTTTAGTTTAAAACACAATGAAGAATCAGGAACAAAGAGATGCCAGTCATATGTATTTTTGTAAAAACATTGATGTCTATTTGCTTGCCCCAGCAAGGTCCCAAGAGCTCTCTGGCCATTTCTGAGAACTGAGAAATGTCATGGGAAGACAGACCACTTCCTGCATGCAGCAGAGACTGTTGCTTGATGGCATTCACCATCTAAATAGAAGAGGATGACACAATATTCAGCTTTGGGGGAAAGCAAAACTCAAACAGACATTTGCTCAAAGTTTGACATTTACTGGTCCTTCTCTGTGGACCATTCTCACTATCACTGCATGATTTGTGGCCCTTAGTGGAACACAGAAGAGGTAATATGAATTTTAATGGCATCAACCTGCAGAAGGACACCTTGAGACTGAGGTGATGAATCTCTGTTCTTGTCATGTCATAGACTGTACAAATGGAACATGATCATTTAGTCTGCAATGCCTGAAATAATTGAGGAGACTCTTCCAGCCATTTTTTAAATGGCTTAAAACTTCCAGCCATTATGCTCACAAGAAACTGCTTTTCCTCTGCCTGTTCTTTGTTTCTGGTGCATGAACACCATTTCCACTGAAATACAGTCTCAGTTTCAAAGCGTATGGAGAACACACACAGTTCCTCAAAAATCTCCATAAAGCATCTGTAAGCTGCACAATATTTATAAATTGCAGTATCTTGGAAGCCAAATGTACATGACAGAAATGACACTTAAGCATGAGCTTACAATAATTTAAAAACTGATTACAGTACTGTAGAATAGAACCGCTAAAACTCTCTGATTTACACTGTCTTCTTTCAACACAGACACAAGTAAGGACAGTCAAAAATTATCACTGGGAAAGTATGAGACAGGAGTGAAAAGTAGAGCATCCTGTGCCACTTGTTGGCAGCCAATATACTACAAAAAATGTTTAACATTGGGTAAGGAAGGGCTCATGTGGGGATAGCAGCAACATCTTTACCAGCACATCTTCAGCTCAGTCTATATGCCCGGAAATTCTGGATATATCCGCACCTTGGCAGGGTTTCCCTTTCCTGGTCTGGTCCAGCCACGCTACTCTGCAAGGAAGACACTGTCTTAAAGGTATCCATAAATGAATTCTAGCTGTTTGTTACCAAAGCCGATGCAATAGAAACATTTCTCTGTCCGGGAATGTTTGTAAAGGGCTTGGCACTGTGGAATGAGATCCATTCATTTCTTCAAATAATAGATGGAAATCCCTAAAGTGTCCTGCTTATCTGTTACTACACCCTCAGTGTCATTTCCAGTGTGTATTCCCATTTATTTCCTATACTCTGATGCTCCAAAATCTATCAGCAAGCTCTGTAAAACTGATGTATATACACATAAAATAAATGCAACATATTGCATCATTTTAGAGGCAAGGTAGTTTGATATGGTCTTTCCACCACACCTCCCACTTCAGGTCACATCTGGGCACTCCCCTGATTCCTGTATTACCCTTTCACATTCAAGTGGTGCTTTTGTCCCGCTGCACAGCTTCAAGGTGGGGGTCCCTTTCCACTACTGCTATCTCCACTGCCAGGGTCATGTCTGAGCCAGGTAACTTCTGTAATGGTTCTTTCATATTAAATCATCCTGGGTTTGCACTCCAGGTCAAAAGACAGCACCAATGAGTGACATCAGAGCAGATTCCCTTCCAGTTCTAATGGAATGCAGGAGAACTGGGCCCCACTAAAACTTACAGGGTTCACCTGTTAGGAGCAATAGAGAGGTACAAGCAGTACAAGCCCAGGACCTTTGCTTATAAGGCTCTTTATAAAATAATAACTGTTCTGAAAGGTGTCAGTAAACTCAGTCTCTTATTACAATGGACTGTGTTATAGCCTCCCTTGCTTTCTGGCCATTCCTTATTCATACCACTCAAATTCCTTGCATCATTATTCTACCATTATAATCGAAGTCCAGTTAAGTTTAGTTTATTTACTGTTTAATAATAGCCTTTGTTTTAACAAAGTAACACGTTTGTCTGCATTTGCAGAAAGCTGGAATGTAGTGAAAGCAAGGGAGTAAAAAAACCCATCAGGGCTTTTAAAGACTTTAATCATTCACGTAAACAGCCAGATGACTGCAGTCATTCAGAATAAAAATAAAATCAAAACACACAGACTTCCCTAGGCGAGTGGATAGTTCTTAAAAATGACTAACCAGATAAAGTAACAAGTTAGTTAAATGAATATTGACTGATCTATACTGTTTTTAGAAACTCTGATAATGAGAGAGAGAACACAGAATAAAATAGATTTTCCATGTGTTCTGGCTGCATGGAAGCAGTACAAAGCAGATTGCTTCTACTAAGGAGGCTTCAGCTCTTGCTGCTCTTCTTAAAGGGGTTGTGTCACTAGGATTTATTATTATGTGGACATAAGCTTGCCAAGGCACTCTGCTTTATGCTAAGAGGTCTCAGTGCAGATTTAAGGGTCGAATTTGGTATCATGCATAACTTCAAGTAGATGCTTAACTTCAAGCTCTGTTACTCCCACTGCTAATCCAACAGAAATCAGTTTAGATTGCCTACATTGGTACCACTGCATGAAATGGAGCCCCTCAACTAGGGGCTTGTGCCCTCCTTGATAGGTGGTATCTCCTGTCAGATAGGCCACATCAACACCTAGGCCTTTATTATTTTGTCATTTAAATTATTTTACAGTTGTGCTGTACACTGCCAGAGGTGAAACATGATTCCAGTTGCTGCTGTCTCCTCAAACTACTCTGCTGTGTCATGAAGACATCTTCCCAGCTTGTGGCAAGTTAAGGACAATGTCACCATTAACTATAAAATTTCTTGGCTTTGCTACTTTGGTTTATGACCTCAGTGTTACTTTAACTAGAAAAGAGAGATTATTAAAATATATGTCAATGTCTTAAAACCTTGCAGATGGATTCAAAGGACATATGTTAGAGAGCTACGTCTAGGCAGTCTGACTTGAAAATTGTGGCTTAAACAAATAGTTAAAATGAGTAATACCAAATTTTCCACCTTAAAACTTTTGGTGTGACTTTCCATATTTGGATCAGTAATAAGCCAAGTACTGGGGGGGGGGGGGGACAGACGACCAAAAAGAGCTCTCTCTAAACAACTGCAACCAGTTCCAAGAACGGAGCTGTGAAAAAGAAAAGGCTGTTTGCCACATGGTAAGAACTTCAGGCAGCCACTGCTTTGCAAACTTCCTGCTCTAGAGGCTGGGAAAATGGGCCAGGGTTCTCCAAGATGGAGACATGTCCTTACACCAGAGACAGCTAAGAGCAAGAATTAAGGTTTATCGTCCTTGGTGAATGTTTAATTTCACATTGATTGATTGTTTCAACTTGTAAAACATTATCATTTAATGTTAGCCAGAATCTCATACAAGGAGCTGAAAACTACAGATGGAAACACTAGCACCTACCTGATAACTCTTGTTACATCTCTCTTATTACACAAGATGTTGCTTTATGAATTTTGCTGTGTAGTAGTACATTCGATTGAATTACTTTATCAAAGTGCTCTTAATGCAGCTAGGACAGGATAAACTAAAAATAACTTCTAGAACAAGCTATTGGAAAATTAATTAGTTTTGGGTGTAACCCAGCACTCACTGCATTCCATGGAAAACCATCAAGGGTAAGCACAAAGAATGGCAGACCAAGCGTTCACATGATTCTTTAACCCTGGCAAAATTATTACAGAAATGCAAATACAGGATAGCACCACAAAGTAAAGAACTGAGGCTCAGAAGCTGGCTCTGTCTCTAGCAGCTCATAGAATGGTTAGGGTTGGACAGGACCTTAAGATCATCTAGTTCCAACCCCCCTGCCATGGGCAGGGACACCACACACTAAACCATGTCTTCCAAGACTCCATCTAACCTGGCCTGGAACACTGCCAGGGATGGAACATTCACAACTTCTTTGGGCAACCTGTTCCAGTGCCTCACCACCCTCTCAGTAAAGAGCTTCTTCCTTATATCTAATCTAAACTTCCCCTGTTTAAGTTTGAACCCATTACCCCTTGTCCTACCACTACAGTCCCTGATGAAGAGTCCCTCTCCAGCATCCTTGTAGGCCCCCTTCAGATACTGGAAGGCTGCTATGAGGTCTCCACGCAGCCTTCTCTTCTCCAGGCTGAACAGCCCTAACTTCCTCAGCCTGTCTTCATACAGGAGGTGCTCCAGCCCTCTTATCATCCCTGTGGCCCTCCTCTAGACTTGCTCCAACAGCTCCATGTCCTTGTTATGTTGAAGACACCAGAACTGTACACAATACTCCAAGTGAGGTCTCACGAGAGCAGAGCAGAGGGGCAGGATCACCTCCTTCGACCTGCTGGTCACGATTCTTTTGATGCAGCCCAGGATACAGTTGGCCTTCTGGGCTGCAAGCGCACACTGAAGCTGGCTTATGTTCAGTTTCTTATCAACCAACACCCCCAAGTCCTTCTCCGCAGGGCTGCTCTGAATCTCTTCTCCACCCAACCCATAACTGTGCCTGGGATTGCCCCGATCCAGGCGTAGGACCTTGCACTTGGCTTGGTTGAACTTCATGAGGTTGGCATTGGTCCACCTCTCAAGTGTGTCCGGGTCCCTCTGGATGGCACCCCTTCTCTCCAGCATATCAACCGCACCACATAACTTAGTGTTGGTGGCAAACTTGCTGAGGGCGCACCCAAAATCCCACCGTCTGTGTCACCGACAAAGATGTTGAACAAGATCAGTCCCAACACCGACGCCTGAGGGACACCAGTTGTTACTGGTCTCCAAGTGGACATTGAGCCATTGACCACAACTCTCTGCATGCGGCCATCCAGTGAATTTATCCACAGAGTGGTCCATCTATCGAATTGACGTCTCTTCAGTTTAGAGACAAGGATGTCGTGCGGGACAGTGTCAAACACTGTGCACAAGTCCAGATAGATGACATCAACTGCTTTGCCCCTATCCATCAATTCTGTAGCCCCATCATACGCGGCCACCAAATTGGTCAGACAGGATTTCCCCTCAATGAAGCCATGTTGGCTGTCCCCAACCACCCTATTGTTTTTCATGTGCCTCAGCATGCTTTCCAGGAGAATCTGCTCCAAGATTTTGCCAGGCACAGAGGTGAGACTGACTGGCCTGTAGTTCTCTGGGTCTTCCATTTTCCCCTTCTTGAAAATGGGGGTTATATTTCCCTTTTTCCAGTCATCGGGAACTTCACCTGACTGCCAGGATTTTTCAAATATGATGGGCAGTGGTTTAGCAACTTCATTCGCCAGCTCCCTCAGGACCCACGGATGGATTTCATCAGGTCCCATGGACTTCTGCACATTCACGTTCTTAAGATGATCTTGAACCTGATCCTCTCCTACAGTGGGCCTAAGGTCTTCATTGTCACAGTCCCTGCATCTGCCTTTCAAGACTTGGGCGGTGTGGTCAGAGCATTTGCCATTGAAGACTGAGGCAAAGAAGTCATTAAGAATCTCAGCCTTCTCCAAATCCAAGGTAGCCAGTTCTCCTGATAGCTTCCAGAGAGGGCCCACATTGTCCCTAGTCTGTCTTTTATTTGCTACGTACCTATAGAAGCCCTTCCTGTTATCTTTCGCATCCTTTGCCAGATTTAATTCTAACTGGGCCTTAGCTTTCCTGTCCTGGTCCCTAGCTTCCCAGACAACGTCCCTGTATTCTTCCCAGGCTGCCTGTCCTCGCTTTTATAAGCTTCTTTTTTTCCTCTAAGTTTCCTCAGCAGCTCCTTATCTATCCATGGGCGTCTCCTGGCCCTCCTGCCGCACTTCCTTCTACTTGGGATGCAACACTCCTGAGCCTGGAGCAGGTGATCCTTGAACATCAACCAGCAGTCTTGGGCCCCCCTGCCCTTTAGGGGTTTATCCCATGGAACCTTACTAAGCAGGTTCCTGAAGAGGCCAAAGTCTGCTCTCTTGAAGTCCAAGACAGTGAGCTTGCTGCGTGCCCTTCTCACTGTCCTGAAGATCTCAAACTCGACCATCTCATGATCGCTACAGCCAAGGCTGCCCTGGAGCATCACATTCTCAACCAGCCCCTCCCTGTTGGTGAGCACGAGGTCACACATGGCACCTCTCCTTGTTGGCTCCTCAATTACTTGCAAGAGGAAGTTGTCTTCCACACAATCGAGGAACCTCCTGGATTGCTTGTGCCAGGCCGTACCGTCCCTCCAGCAGGTATCGGGATGCTTGAAGTCCCCCATGAGGACAAGGGCCTCCGAGCATGAGGCTGCTTTTATCTGTCTATAGAGCGCTTCATCCACAGAGTCGCCCTAATTGGGCGGTCTGTAACAGATCCCCACAGTAATGTCCCCCATCACTGTTCTCCCTTTGACCCTCACCTACAACCTCGCTGTTGACTGATCACCTGTCCCCAGAGTTCCATACTCTTCAGCCTATCAGTGACATAAATAGCTACTTCCTCTCCCCATCTGCCAGGCCTGTCTTTCCTAAAGGGCCTATAACCTTCCATTCTAACACTCCAGTCGTAGGAGCCATCCCACCATGTTTCTGTGATGCCAGTGATATCATACCCCTGTAGCTGTGTACACATCTCTAATTCCTCTTGTTTATTCCCCATACTTATGGGCATTTGTATAGAGGCATCTGAGCTGAACTCCAAATGAAGCCGACTCATTGGCTGGAGCAGCTGAAATAGCTCTGCATCACTCCAAGCATTTATTACAGTGCTGGCAACTGACTGGGAGTGCTGGGATGGATCGATGCCCCCCTCCCCCAACACATCTAGTTTAAAGCTGCCTTGAGCAGCCTGGCAAGTCTCCTACCAAAGCCACTCTTCCCCTTGTCAGACCAGCTTCACTAGCCTCCAGCAGACCTAGCCTCCCACAAAGAGTCCCATGTTCTAAATAACCAAACCCCTGACTATGGCACCACCATTCTAACCATTTATTAACCTGCCAAATCTGCCTGGTCTTTTCCAGGTCCTCCCCTTTGGCCTGGAGGATTGATAAAAAAGCCTATCTGAGCTCCAGAGCCCCTAACCACCTCTCCCACGCCTCTGTAGTCCTTCTTAATGATTCCCAGGCTACTGCTGGGAATCCCAATATGGGTCAATATCACTAGTACCCACATGGACCACAAGAAGTGGGTAATAGTCAGCAGGACTTACTAGGCCAGGCAGCCTCTCAGCAACAACCCTGATCCGAGCCCCTGGTAGGCAACACACCTCCCTTGGGGCTGGGTCAGGCTGACAGATGGGTGCCTCTGTGCCTTTCAAAGTAGAGTCACCTGCTACAATGACCCACCACTTTCTCCTGGAGGCACTAGTAGTGATCCTCTTTACTGATGGATCAGCAGGATGTTCACTGGGTGCGGTGTGTGTGTCCTCGTTAGGTCCCTGCAGAGCTTCAAAGCGGTTCTGGGTGGGGACGTCAGATTTTGGAGGAAGCCCCTTACTGTTAATTGTCCTCCTCTTTTTTTTTTTTTTTTTTTTTTTGTTACTAGCTCCTACCTTCCTGGATTAGCTCCCTCTTTTTCTGTATGCGCTATGGTGGAAACTTGTGGCCCCTGCACAGTTTGGGCCTGGAGCAAGCAGTCCAGCTCCCTCTCAGCTTCCCTGAGAGCTTTCAGCTACTGACAGTGTCCCGCAGCTCAGCCCCTGCTGCAGGAGGACCTCCACCAGGGAGCACCGAGTGCAGCCCTGTCCGCTGCGCACCCTTGCCTCAAGACACCAGTGGAGGCACTTCCTACACCCCGAGCTCTGCGCTTCAGCCTCCTCTCTCACCGGCTCTATCTGATGCCGCCGCTGTCACCTCCGGTGCAGCCAGAGCAGAGCTCCCAGACCGGTCCTGGCCCTGACGCAAGCGCCCATCGCCAAGCTCACCTGCTCACCGGCATCACCTGCCGCGCCCCGCGCTGCTCCCGCGCTCCCCGGGGCGGGTTCTCCCCGCTCGGGCGGTGCCTCCCTCCCGGCGCCGCCCCCGCTGAGTCCCTGCGCGCGGCAGCGGAGCTGCGGCTCCTGGGCAAGGCCTGGTGGGGGCTTGAGGCACTCACTGCTCAGAGCTGAGGGTCCGGGACACGGACGTTTCTTCTCTCTCCGGTGTTGAAGGCTCCTCTATGAAGCTGCTCACCTGGGCAGATATAGCTCATTTCAGACGTTTGTTCACTGGTCCTGCTTCTCAACTGAAAACAAGTTATTTAAGTTATTTTACAGTTGTGTTGGACACTGCCAGAGGCAAAACGTGTTGAGTTTGCTGCTGTGTCCTCAGAGCACTCTGCTGTGCTGTGAGGGCACCTTCCCAGCTCGGGGTAAGTTAAGGACAATGTCAGCATTAACTGTGACGTTTCTTGCTTTTGCTACTTTGGTTCATGACCTCAACGTTACTTAAACTGGAAAGGAGAAAGAATTAAAATATATGTCCAAGTAATCCAAGGAGAGAGTGTGAATGACTTCCCATACTTTAATAAACTATCAATCCTTTTATATTTTTCCTGCAATATTCTCATTCTACACCTGTACTAAGTAACTAGACCCCACAGCTATGGGGTACTTACCTCCATTTTTAAGCAATTAGATGTCAGTAGTGGTATTGAATTCAAGAGCTGCATTGTAGTGCTTTACTTTGGTATAACTCTACTGGGGAAGAACTACGGTTACTATGAGCTATGAAGCACTGTTATAAATCAGTAGTGTTGTACTAATCTACATCCACACTGGATCTGCTCGTACCAAACCACTCCTCAGTTATACGAGTGCAAGTGAAAGGCAAACCAAGATATAAATATCAACTACTGGTTATTACTAACATGTGTAAAAGTTTGTAAGCTTCTAAGGTAACAGTTTTCATAATATAAAGAATACATAAAAATAATGCAGTTTCATTCTCTGGAAACCAATATAAGTACGAATTAGCAGTTCAGTAGCTCACAGAAGGATGCAGAGTTACTCTAAAGTTGGCTGACATACTCCAATTTCTTTCTCACTCATTTCCATGCCTCAATCCAAGGTCTCTCTTCTAAGCATGTTAAGCGCCTCACAGGAGATATCCTTAGAAACCAAGTGAATATAGCAACCTGATCCAGGACTGAAATGCAGACCCAAATCTGCATCACTTCTAGGTGAAAGCTTTGACTATCAAGCAACAGTGTCCTGTGGGATGCAGCCTGCCTGCTGAAACAGTTTTTCAGTGAATGAAAAAAATTATCACTGGCACAGAAAGAGGCTGATTTACACCACATGGTGGCTAGGACACTCATTAGAGATGTATGTCCAGGTCCTTGTTACATAAAAGTGTTGGACCATCTTTGCATTGCATAAACAAAGGAGACATTTAGGATTCGCTTTCTAGCCCACAGCCCAGTGACTACATGCCTCTAAGTACTTCTGCAGTATAAATCAATAACTGTGGTTAAAATTACAATATTACATAAATTAAGACTTTTACATGGAAGCTCCAATACTTTTTATGTGATACAATTCAGATCATGTATCATTGAATACATTTAGTTTTCTGTCCTTTCATCTGCTTGAGTATTGTGCAAATGAGACAAGTGACTGAATCCTCAATAATTACGATGTAGTTATTTCAGATTGTAGAACTGTAACTTTTTATTCCATCAATATAAATGATTAAGTGGTAATATTAATGAGGAGCAGCTACATATCAGCTGAGCTGTAAGTGACTTACATTAGTGGTTGATCTTGATTCTTGATTAGTGTAAGCTTTAAAGCTCATAAGCTGTATTCTGCACTAAGACAGACTTTAAGAGTGATAATTAGCTAGTAGCTTGTAGTTTTCTAGTACTAAAGTCTACCTAAGATCATCACAAATCTTTCCTTCTCTTTATACATGATATTAACAATAGATTTTGAGCTACTCTGAAATTGCATGTCTTTATACATGAGTCTTGGGTACAATTCTCTCATCAATATATACGATTAACAACAATTATGTTATCTAAGCAAAATTGCTAATTGAAAACCTTTAATAAACCTTATCTGAGGCTGATGAGGTTGATATCTTGAATCTAATAGGGATAGCCATAAAGCTATCACATATGAATATATTTGTGTATATAAATACATATATGTGAACAGCTGGCCTGAATCAGTCTTCCAAAATAGTCAGCAGTAGATTAGGAAAGGAGACTAACAACAAGGGACACAGTAAGGGAGCCCTGCTTATAATCTGATTACAGTTTTAGGCAGTGTATGTGGACATTGTAGTTATTGTCAGTATTGGGTATTCTGCAGAGCAGTAGTTTTGAAACTGATCTTGGCAAGGTGGGGGTGAAAGGAACCTCAGGGCTTCTATTTCCTAACCATCCCTTCCAGTACAGGTATATTCCCTGTGTTACTGCCATGTATTTCCTTCACTCACGGCTAGTCAGTCTGTAATGGGATAAGTGAGGACACAGTGGCTGCAGATGAAATGGGAGGAGAAAGAAACCCCGTGGCTGCAGAAGAAACTCTGTTTTCTTAAAGGCAGAATCCCCTGCACCATCTTATTCACTTGTCTTCACACCCACAGTACTGGCTGGGTGCCCAAGTGGAAGTTGCTCTGTGAAACGGTCAAGTACTGAGGCGATAGATTTTTAAACTATTTAAATGGCTAATGGTGCAGACAGGCAATTAGTGGGACTTTCAGACTGCCTTTCCTAATTGCATAGTTAAATACTTGAACACACTTCATAAAATTTAGTCTTTATTCCTTCTAAGATCAAAGTGAAGGGAGAAAGAACAGGCCAAATTACAAGACAGCATGTAATCAGCCTAATTTTTGTGCCTAAGACGCCCATGTGAGAAGTGCAACTTCTCACATCTTCCCCAGTGTTACCAGTTCTGCCTGGCTTTGTATTGCTGAGGTGGAGACTGCAGCTGGACTAGTGCTCACTCACAACCCATCCCAGCTTCCAAGCAGCATGGGTGAGTAACAGCTGACAACTGTAACGCTATCAGCCACCCTGGACTAAGCCAGCCCCACCTCTAAATCAAATCCTTAACCCTGTCCCTGAGTGTGAATTGGGGGGTGGGGGTAGTGGGCTGTGGGTAGTGAAAAGGGGAAGGCTTGTTTTGAGACAGTTGTCATGATTTCTTTTCCATCTTTCACAGATTCAGTAAATATTCCAGGTTGGACATGGCAGCAATGCAAAAGCTGCCTCCAAACTGGGGGGGGAGGGGGGGTGGGTAGGAGTGGCACCTTGAGGGCAAGACAAAATGGGGAAGTAACTAACAGATCTACAACACATTAAAAAATCAAAGCCTTTCTGTGATTCAGAGCAGTTTTTCTGGCTAGTTTAAATATCTCTGCCAGACAGAGATCTGGCAGTTACATGATGTGAATACCCCATCAGAAGTATTTTTTTTGTGTATTTGTTCTTGTGACAGCTGAGTTACACACTAGCACTTACAGAGAGTCACAGAACAGAAAAACTACTTACAGCATAGCCTGAATTGAAGTGACAGGAGAGATTCATTTCTGGGGAAAATAATAAGGAAATACATTTGAAAACAGGAGCATGGGAGGGTTCAGAAAGTCGCTGCTGAGCATGGGAGGGCAGGGTGTGAAGGTGGATAACGAACTAACATGTGGATTGCAAGATGAGGTGCTCCGCTCCAGAGGAAATGTCAGTCTTTGAAAAAACACAGCCCAGCACCCAAGAACCTTCTACACAGCTTTGGCTACAAGCTTTACGCTGTCTGTCTCCAACTTCAACATTCATCCTTAGCACTGCTGTTGGCCTGTAGCTGGACCCTTATCCCCAAGGCTGGATTGCTGCCCACCTTCTAACTCTACAAATCAGCATCTCCAACCTGTGCTCCCCTGAGCCTGGCAGTTGTGGTGTTTTCTGAAATTGTGTGCCTCCCTCTCCTCCCCATGCTTGGAGGATTTCCCCTGCTCCAGCTGAGAAGTGCAAATCCCTGTGGGTATTAGCATTACTGCAGGCAGGCAGATGGAAAGATGGAAGATAAAAAAGGGCTTGGGAGCACTAGGCACACTACTCTCTTGCTCCAGCCTTATTTGAAAACAGAAGCACCCTTCTCTGTCCCTCTCCGTGCATACAAATGTGAGCGTGATAACGCTTTAAATAGTCAGATCAGGGACGTGTGTCTGACAGCTCCTGCACTCTGTGGGGAGGATGTGTTCTGGATATGTGATAGACTTCTTACCTCCCTTTGAACAAATCTTGGACTTCTGTACTAAATGTGCTTGTGTCCCCAACTTTCAGGCGGGACTTAAAGATGCTTAACTCATACAGCCAGCCTCAGTCTTGTTGATCTAACCCACTGAGATGCCTTTGGAAACACCAAAGTTGAGCAATATAATCCAAGTACTTTTTCCTTCAGAAATGAGTGTTGGAAATGCAAGCAACACTGGGGGGGGGGGGGGGGGTGGGGGGGGTGGGGAGGGCAGGGAAGGGAGAGGGAAGATGTGACCCTGAAATGGTGATAAAGTTGGTTCTGAGCATTTGCAGGATAACTTTTCTCTCGCTTTTCCAGTGCAATAGCTGACTCTTCAGGTGCCCTTGACAAACCAGCATAATCGAAACATCAGGTGTATCAATACATTACCAGCTGCCAGTCAACCCCTTTTTTCCACTGCATCCACCATCTGCAGACCATTTTAAAAGCAGCCATCCTGCAACACTGAGTTACATTTCTCACTGCCATTATCTTTTTGAGCCCAGTTCTAAAGTTAGATTTTTTTCCAGAACGGTTAAAGAGCATTAGTTTAAATCCCTCTGATTTAAAAGAACAATGGCCAATCAGCTGACTGGCAAGCAAACAATGTCCCCATTAGCTTTGGAAACCAAATGCGCTTTCAAAATAACCAGAGAACAAGAGATTAAAAAAGGCAATGCCTTTTGTGACTGAAGCCTGTGACAGAGTCAGGCTCTAAAAAGCTCACCCATCACTTTGGGTAGTTCCCAGCATACATTATTTATCCCTGTAATCAGTACATTGTGGGAGCTAAGGTAACAGGAGCCATTCATGAGGACACCCTTTGATGGGGAGGACAGTGCACCATAGGCTTATCATTTTGGGCTCAGTCACAATTAAGCACTTTGCAAGTGGAGTCAGAAAACTTGACACCCATGTTGAGCTATGCTGGTGACTACCGAAAGCTCAGAGGTGAGCAGCTTGCCAAGCTCGCAGATGTGCCTGGGCTTGCAAGGATGTCTGATGCAGTTTTGGCAGAAGTCTTCACTTGCAGCAGAATAACTGCTGTGTCAACAGCAAGTTTCCAAATCTCCTGTTCAGGAGAAGGGAAAACACCTGTTCTACAGAGTTCAATGATGGTCAGTAAATTCTGCTTGAGGAGCATTTTGTATTTATAAGCTGATAAATTGTCTGGCATCTAAAGCTTTGATTTAGAACAAAATAGTCTGGAAATAATATTTACTACCTGATGTTTCCCTAAGGAGTCATGCTTGCTTAGCGCATCCTGCAGTTATGTATGCTCCCCATTAGTATTACTGTGATTTACAAGACATTTTGGTCTATTCAGGCTGAGCTAGATGCTGTACAGATTCACAGGAACCATCCAGGTGGGCTCAGTCTTGCTGGGGGTGTTCAATTCTATAGTCTGAATTGTTGAAAATTAGAGAAGGATCACTTTCTCTTAGCATTATATCACAGATTTAATACAGATTAATAACACAGTTTTTCCGAACTGTATTGGGGAAACAATGCTTAGGAGAAGACTATTTCAGCTAAATAATAAATTACCAGTTTTTACCTATATAAGAAGGAAGCAGTCACATTTTTTCACCTGTGTGAGCTTGTTTAAAAGATGGATTTATTATTCCCTCAGCAATACAGAGAGGCCCAGGCCTGGGAAAATGAGCAGCTTCACTTTAAGCTTTCACTTATGGAAGTCCAAACACACAGTATAAAACCAGTTGAAATTAGCATATGCCAAGGTTGAGGAGGACACAAACGCAGTATTAAAAACTCAGAAAAAATACCAGTAGGCTTATTGCTGATTTTCAGAAGATATGGGAAAAAGAATGTTTTTAAATTTATTTTTCTTTTTGGACAGTAAAATCAGATTTAATTCTCCCCCCCCCCCCCCCCCCCACCATCTAACTTCTCGTTCCCATCCAGCTCCAGTGAAATATCAATGACTAACTGTTTGGTCTTCACAGAGCAGGTTTCGTATCTGTCTGGAACGGTCTGCAGTGAATTTTAGTACTGACATGCACCATATTGTAACTGAGCTTCAGAGCTAACATGCACCACAGCCTGACTAGCAGGTGTTGCTCCGCCTCCCAGCACTATCATCACTAGAGGTCTGTGAATTTAGACCATCCACCATCAGATGGCATTGTACCATCTGTACATACCATTGTACAGAGTTCAGCCATATTTTGGAAGTTACTTTCCCAAACCTTACAGCCCAAATCTTATGTTGGAACACAGCTACACTGCAAACTTCCAAAATCAAAACACTCGAAGACATGCAAATTACGTCATTATAGATACGACACGATGGTGCTCTGCAAACAGGTGTGTGACTTCAGGAATCCTCTCACAAGGAATTAGCTCACAGGGTCTCTGGCTTTCCACTAAGCAATAATTTGTTGTCGCTGTTGTTTCCAGCAGAGGAAAAGAAATGTATTAGTAATGATAAGGCCTGGCAAGCACGATGCCAACAGTGCAGGCCAAGAGCCAAACCTGCACTGCTGGATGCTTCTGCTTCCAGTCCCCAGAGCTGAACACACTTGGGCAGAGAACAGATTATGAGGGCAGAGCTGTTGCAGCTGCAGGGCCGTGCGGTGAGGAGGTGCTCAAGCACCATCTAGTGGAGAAAAAAGATAAATCTCTGTAAGGTCAGATTTACACAGACACACGGATTGTTGGGAGTTGTATACACTAAGGAAAAAGAAACAAACCCGGGTATGGGCTTGATTCCCTGTGAGGAAATGTTCTCATTTCTCTCTGGAATGGAGTCAGGATACAATCATAACTGAGAAAACAAGTTGGGGCTAATAAAAAAAAAAAATAAAAAGGAAAAATCCTACCGGGATTTAAGGATTTAAGCTCCCTGCACATGTATTTTACTCTCCATTGCTTCTGCCATATCCACCTTGAGCTTCTCATATGGTCTCACTGCTGTTTATAGTCCTCCCCCATCAGATGCCATGTGCTGGCTGGCACAGACTGACCATGCAAGCAGAAACAAGGGGGTTTAAGGAAAAGCTTTTATTCATTTAGCTCCATGCTACCATATCAGAACAGGGTGGTAAACCACCCTTTCATCACATGCAGTCTCTGCAAGCCTTGTTCTCCCAGCACACACAGGGTCCAACAGCACTGGGGTCCCACTGGCTCTTAGAATGTGTCCCTTTATAGCCAGGGCTCTCCCAGCAAGGACAACATGAACAGTCCTCCTCTGAGGGTGGTACAAAGGTCTATAAACAAGCACTGGGTTTTTCAGTAGACACAGTCATGATGGCAGCTAGCACATTGCTTGGCTGGCACAACAGAGAGGTCTTAGGTGGAAATCTCTGAGGCTGCTGCTGGATGGCATTAGGAGCACCTGGCTGTACGGGGGAAATGTGGAGAGCCAACTCAGCAGAGTCATAGCCAATATTCCTGTCTCTGTTTATTCATCTATTGTCACCTCTGCTTACTGCTGCACTGTTTATGTCACTGGGCCCAGATACTCAGCTAAAAATCTCAATTACTTGTCTTACTTCAGAAAGTCTACCTTCAATTAAAAAAATCCAACCAAACAAGGATTTTTCCCCAGAAATTTTCCTTATTGGTTTCTTTGGACACAGAATGCATGTGTACCAGGAGATAAACCAATGATTAACAGATTAATCCATAGGATACTGTATTTTAGTGTCACAAAGATCCTACATATCTTTTACTCCTGAATTCAGAGCAGTTCTCTTCAGCACTGGGTCATGAAAGTGTAGTCTTTTAACACATTTCTCTCACTTTGTGTACAGGTTTTTCCTGAGGGCAAGTCAGCAAGGGAAGTCCTATTACTAACATGGACAACAGCAGATCGGTGTCCTCTAGTGGCTACACCTTTTTAGTGCGGACACCAGAATTTTTTTTAAAGGCAGAGATCCCTGAAGAGTTATGGGAGGGAAACACAGTCACACACTGCAAGTGCCACAGCTGAGTGCGATAAAGATGTTTTCTTCTGGATTTGATACTGATGCCAGGCTGATTCTTTGCTATTTTGGCCTCATAGCAGCAAGAGTAAATGGTGTCTACTCTTTGATGTTCTGCTTGGTCCACAGGGAGAAATGCATGTGCTGGACTCTGAGATCCAGTCTACCTTGCCATTTGAAGGTTAGGAACCAAGACAGAACAGTAACTCCTAATAAAGCCATGCCCGGCCCACACCCTGGACTTATATGATGAGAACCACCGCTAAGTTTGGACCTGCCTTGTCTCAAGATGCCGGGAGTTTTTGCTTGGCTTCCAGATTTCATTAATAGATGATGTGTGTGTGTAAATCCTCCCTATGGCTCAAAAAAAAAAACAAACCAACAAACCAACCAAAAAACAAACCCTGTGATGCAGAGCTTTAGAAAAATGAAGATAAAAACTTAATACCTTAGGTTATTAAAATCTCAGCACTTCCTTTACTGCAGCAGCTTTTTGCAATATCTGCTAATCCTTTTCCTCCATAAAACTCCCTATCCTATCTCACAATATACTTTGCTGTGTTATTGCTAATCTTTAAATTTGTGCATGTTCTTCAGTAGGTGGGTATTAACACATGCACTGCGAGAGTATTAAAGAGTATGCTGGATGTGTTAGTTTCAGCAGTAAAGTCAGGGTAAGACATGTCTCCTCCACCCATGCTGACCCCATCAGCTGTCAGCACCACGGGGGCTAGGGTAGGAACTGCAGCAGGGGAGTAAGAAGATGGAGCAGGTTGTGTAGAGAAGGGGAATTTTTAGCAAGGCTTTCCTGCTGAAGCCAGGTTGTTACGATTGCAGAGACCGGCATGTCTTAGAAACCAGCACATTCTACAAGCAGTGGGATGTTCTCTGCATATTGAAACTGCTAGTTTGTCTCTGCTTTGCAAGAATGAAACAATCCGGGAGAGAACTAGAAAAGCTGGTGCTACAATGCCACAGGCTGTGTTTACAACACTTACAGGTTCAGCAGTGACAGACTGACTTTTGTTCATGTCTCTAATCAGCAAAGATAAACTTGTCATTCCTTTCCTGAAAAAAGCAAACACACCCCCCCCCCAAAAAAAAACCCCAAACTAAACCAAAACAAAAAACACCAACCCCTAAACCAACCCATACTCTTTTACCCTTCAAGGATATTTTTTTTTCTTTTTTAAAGAGAAAAATTATAAAGTTTAATTTAGATTGTATTTGCCTATGGAAATAACTTTTCAATAATCTTTGTGGTTGGCCACATACAAAGCAGAAGTTCATGCTAAGTAAGGTACATGTCCCTGTAGAAAACAGAACATTGTTCCACTAATTTGCAGAGAGAACCTGTCTCTGATGCATTTTCCTGCACTTTCATTTTACAATAAAAGTAAAATGCTTGTAATAATAAAAAT
Organism: Strigops habroptila; assembly: GCF_004027225.2. Classification (NCBI taxonomy): domain Eukaryota; kingdom Metazoa; phylum Chordata; class Aves; order Psittaciformes; family Psittacidae; genus Strigops; species Strigops habroptila. The sequence continues at coordinate 34,182,689 of NC_044284.2, read as the reverse complement.
GCAGTGGTTGATTGTATTCTAAACTCAAAGAACCACTTTGAGACATAAGACTTCAAAAAAGGAACACATCAAAACACAACGTACATCTTAAAAAAAGCAGTTACCTATAAAGAATACAGGAGAAAGTAGGGAAAAAAGTACATAATTTGGGTGTGATAAGAAATGAAACCACAGAAAATCATAATACACTAGTTTACACAAACACATCGGCTGTGGCGTGGCCAGAGCTATATAGGGCATGGCAGAAGTTAATTGTGAAGTTCTGATCCTCCTGTTCTTTCGCCTTCTCTGCCTGGGCCCGTTCTGTCTCCTGCTGAATTCAAAAGCAAAGGAGATGCTAGTACAGCCAGGACAGTATCCTTCAGTATTTAGGTGCTTCTCTTTTCTGCTTCAAATGCAGCTGCAATCTCCTCTGCTTTTGTTTCACTTTATCAGTAGCGCAGGAGCTCACACCCTTCAACCAACTCAGTAACACGAGAGCTTGTTCCCCCTTTTGGGCCACTGCTATATTATCAGAACTGTGAGAGAAGGCCTTCAAAATGCTTGTCCAGCACTTTCATTTGTTGTGCTGTAATGTGGCTGCTGGAGTCGCTGAATATGTAGATTTAAAAGTAAGTTTTTAAAAGCAGCTCTAGGGAGGTATGCGTGTTAATCCCATTATCTGATAAACGGATTTGTGAACACACCTCCCGCCATCCTGCATTAATAACGTATCCCTCAGTGTCACTAGAAAATGTAATTTAAATGCTCATGAGGACTCCATAGACCATATGTTCAAAACCATGGAATTAAACAAAACAAGTTTGTGGAAAGCTGCAACATTATCAAGATCTTACCCCTGCTCTGTCCTGCCAGCTCTCCCATTCTACAAAGGCACCAATTAGGCTTGCTACTGATTTTCTGCACATTTGTTGAATGTGCTACCACACACAATTAGTCTTCCCCAAATGCACTGGAAGCCAAAAGCTCTGGCGCAAGACCTGGCTGCTCCTGGGACTTAGGAAATTCAGATTCTCCTCCAAAGTCAGATGTTGGCTTCTGCTCCCAAGGAAGCCATCAATTCTTTATCTGCTTCTAAAATGCAATAATTTCTATAATATGAGGTGTTCAAATTCGCATGTTTAATATGCCTGCATGTTATCAGTATTTTTCCATCACACCAGTGAAGAATGGCAAAGAAAAACTTTTGGGGGCCAGAGAACTGAAGCAGTTCATGCTGAAATCAAACATTTTACACACAGGCCACCAGTCCAAACTCGATATAGACTGCCAGTGTCTCAGACCACTGGTTTCCATTCATGGGTACTAAATAAATATGGAGACTAGGCTTGCATTCTCCTTATGAAGACATACCTTCAGGGAAGTGACACTGATCGGTGCTCTTGGAATATTTTTTATCAGTGATATAGATTACTTCCTTAAAAATCTATGACGCCATACATTGCAGGGTGTTTTTTATGGGTTAATGGGGAATCCGAACTTCAAAGTTCCCATGAGTAATGGATGCAAATATAAAATTTGTTTGAGCTCTTTGGGGGGTCAGGGGGGTGGGAATCTTAGAAGGACACATTTTTTGTCATAACCTGAAAAAGTTAATACAAGATTTTGAAAATCAAGCTTTTTACCTGCTGTAGCATAACTCAGGTTTTCATTGTCAATATTTCCATTCGCAGTTGCTCTGGTCATTCACATAGCTTTTAACAAGCACTTTTAATTCCTGAATTGTATTGTGGTTTGTAAGTTGTATGTTAAAGCTTTGCAGCAGCAGGTGGCTCCTTGGGAGCTTCTAAGTGTCCTCAGTAGGCAGGGTAAGTTACAAAGGATCAGGCTTGTCACAATTTCCTCCCAATATTTAGCTGTATTAAAAAAGAAAAAAAAGGAAAAAAAGGACATCATCAAATCAGGGACTTCACAACACACACAAGTTGCTGGGAATAGGCTGGAGTACAAACTTGCTGTCTGTGCCACTGTACCTCATCACAGTGTCTTGGGTTCAGCTATAGCAGTCATTTTTCTCCTTCTTAGTAGCTGGTGCAGTGCTGTGTTTTTTAACTTTCAGCCTGGGAACAACGCTGATAACACCGATGTTTTTAGTTGTTGCTAAGTAATGTTTATTCCAACCAAGGACTTTCTCAGTCTCATGCTTTGCCAGGGAGGAGGGGAAGCCGGGAGAAAGCAGAGACAGGACACCTGACCCAAACTAGCCAAAGGGGTATTCCATACCACAGCACGTCATGCCCAGTATATAGACCGGGGGGAGTTACCCGGAAGGCCCAGATCACTGCTCGGGTCGGGCTGGGTATCGGTCGGCGGGTGGTGAGCAATTGTATCCTCTCCCCTTGTTATTTCACTAATCATTATTATCATTGGTGGTAGCAGTAGTGGTTTGTATTATACCTTAGTTGCGGGACTGCTCTTATCTCAACCCGTGGGAGTTACATTCTCCCGATTCTCCTCCCCATCCCTCCGGGAGCGGGGGGAAGAAGGGGGGGAGTGAGCGAGCGGCTGTGTGGTTCTGAGTTACCGGCTGGGCTCAAACCACGACACACAGACAGCTGTGGTGTGCAGGAGAGGCTTGAGTAACATCTGCTGCCAAAGCACAGGCTCAGGTAAGTACAGGTCATGTGCCAGCGATAGCCCATATATTTCCAAGGACTCATCGTTGATGTTACTGTCCTACATCCTGTCCTACTTTTCCAGAGAAGTCAGTACAGTTTGCCCATTAGGTCAAGAAGTTGGAGGGAGACCACATGATACGGTGCTGCAAATGCCTGAGATGCAGCCACTGCAGTAGGTGGGGAGAGGGAAGATGAAACAAGCAAGTCACACACTTGGCACTTGAGATGTAAGAGGCCTACAATGTGTCATTGTAGTTGCTGAGTAATTCACACCCAGTGAGAGTGGAGACAATTCCTTCCCTTCCACCCATCACCTCCTCGGGTGGCCTGTTTTACTCTCCACAGGTAAATACTTGGGTCTTGAGGTCTTCCATTATGCTGGGCTGGAGGCACACAGTGACAGAGCACATTTGGTTTTGTAACCCACTTGACCAAGGAAGGAAGGAGCTGTTTCAAGTTCCTGCAGTCCCAGCTCTATGAGCTTAGCGTTAAAGAAGAACTTGCTTTCCAAGCAGGAGAACCAGCTCAGCTGTGGGGTTCAAGTCCAGACTTGGAATCAACAAAGGAGTAGCTTTTTGCTGAGGAGGCTATTGCAAATGAAGGAAAGGTTGGTGTTTTGGTTATCAGGTGGAAGTTGGGAGAGCTGGCATCTGTCCCCATCTTTAACCAAGACAAGATTCGTGTCAACACCGCTGAAAAACGAGATTTGTGTTAACAGTTCTACACTGATAGGGAAATGGGTTGGATAACAGCATTTCATACTCTCTAAGCTGCTGCAATGTGAAGTCACCAGGAGCCAAAGCACAAGATGCTGTGCACTACACGCGTCGGTCCGCTAAAGGGAGCTCCAGGCTCAGAGCTCGGCACTGGCTCACATTTAAGCAAATGTCACCAAAAACGTTTTCTTTCCTCTTGCAGTAACTAGGTACATAGACTTAATGGTGTATTTATAGGGACATTTGTGAAATATAACTCTACTCCTTAACTTTAGGTTTGCAATACAGGAGCTACAACCTCTTTTGGGAACTTAGCACACACCTTGAGGGAGCATGAGGCTTCTATAGCATTTCACTAGGTTTTTCCTGGGAATGTCTTCAAGATACATTTTATTTTGGAACTGAACATAGTCATAGGTGTTAGAAAGTACTTATAGCCTAAGCTTGTCAATATAGACTCAATAAATCCCAAACCCATTCATCTCTTTTTGAGGGGTAGAATCTTAAAACCTCTGCTACGCAGCACATGCAACAATACCTACAACAAAAACACGCGAGTCTGCAATAAAGTACATCTCTACTTGTTTAATGTGAACATCTTTGAATGGGTGATATATTACACCTGAATATTTTAGAGTTACAAAGCCAAGTCGCACATCACCCTTTCACACTAAAGCAAAAAATAGTTTCAGATGCCCGTAGCATCGTCAGTGCAATCAGGGCCCATTAGAACTAATATATTGCAACAGGTAAGCAGGACAGTTCAAGCAGAAACATCCACTGGATTACGATCAAGAAAAAAAAGCCAAACCCCCTACCCAAAAAACCAACCCCCACAATTCCCCCCCCCAAAAAAAAAACCTAATTGGTTTGCAACAGCAGTGTAATTTAAAATTCAAGCAGCTTCCGCTGTATGTGGCAAGCACAGCCTCATAATTTAAGTATCCCTAAGGGAAAAAATCAAAACACGTAAGGATCTGCATAGGCAGAGCAACAGTTGAGAGGGATTGCATCCAGGGCTGGGGGCCAGGCAGGAGAGTATTTCTTATTTTGTTGAAGTGTTTCTACTGGGTGATGAAGCTATGGAAGAAGCTACTTTCCTGATACAAGCAGTGATACCCTTCCCAATTTTGCTGGCCCTCCTGAGGGAGCTCTGATTAGCCAGTTTTGTTTGGTCACTGCTGGAGTCAACTGTTTATTAATAATCAAAATCCCCTGTTTTCTATATTATCTTCTAAAATAAAAATAAAAATCTATGGACTTGAGGGGTTGGTTAGAAACAGGTGACCTCGAGGTACTTTTTGCACATTCTTTGTCTTAAAGAGGCTCATGGGTCAATAATATTTTCATTATCCTTATTCATTTAATGCAAAGAAGTATGTACAGTGCAGAAAGCAGTAGGAACAAGCAGGCAGTCTCTACAAGAGCTGAGAAATGTCTAAGAGGAAGGAAATTCCCCTCGCCAGCCTGTCTGTCATGCCAAGCCCGTGACTGTATAGACACAAATTTGTGAGTATGCCAGACAACTCATGATTCACTTGCTTTTAGTTCCTGCAGACATTTACAGGGAAACAGAGACTTTGTTTTTTGTAAGGGCTATTTACCCTAGCAGTGGCTCCTCACCTGAGAAGTCATGCTGCAGCTACAATGAAGATAAGGGACAGTTTCTGGCCCAACTTTGAAAAAACCCCAGCCAACTCCATTCAAGTTAATGGCCTGCAGGTTTCTCAGCCACCTGTTAAGAAGAATAAAACCCTCCAATCAAATCCAATAAACCCCCCTAAAATCACAAACCCTGCACTTAATAAGACAGGGTTATCTGCTGCTAACCATGTCTGACTGCTCCCCATGGGGCATGGGTAGATGCGGCATCAGGAGGGAGGTGGGGAAAGAAAAAACTTCTTTAGTTCACACTAGTGCAGAGCTCATTATGTGCCCTGCTGCCTATTGCTGCGAGAGGTTAGAAATGCTCCTTTGTTTCCCCTGCCCTAATGCACTTGCTGCCTTCCCCATTCTGTTTATTTTGTGCCACCAGAGCAGTAACAATCAGCTGTGTGAAGCATTATTCCCCAGCCTCCTTTCTGAGGTGAGCATGGTCCTGAAAACAGAAGCAACTTCCAAAAAAAGAAAAAATTACAGCCACGTCAATTTCTATTCAAATCGCTTGGCAGATTTCTCTAGTTCCTTTGCTGGGGACCAAGGTTCACTTCCAGCTCCCCAGCCTTCAATACCTCAGGACAGTGAGTGCTGGCACAGACTGAAACCTGGTGACCTTCCTTTGAGAATATTAAGTCTTACTGGAGTTTCTGTGAGGTTAATCGATTCCACTCAGTCCTCTTGTGAAATCCTTGGACAGGAAAGAATAAGGAGAGAAAAAGCCAAGGGAGATTTTAATGCAATTCTTATAAGCCTCAGGATTGCTTCAGTTTTTATGGTGTTTGTCTCAGTCTCACTCTCCTTGGAAAATATGCTTCTAGATACTCATATTATTCCTTATATAATAAAAAAAACCAAACCAACCAACTATAAATATTGAGCTGCACCTCTAATTTCCCAAGACCACCCAGTCTGTGCCACATTTGAAAAGCTATATAGCAAAATACATGCAACATCATGTCAGCATAACATCATGTCAGTTATCAGAACTGATTGAGATGCTATCCTACCTAGAGCTCCCAAAATTCTGTGAAGAGATTTATCCTGTATAGCCTGGCACCCAAAAAGGCATCAAGTGCAAGAAAGCTAGTTCAAGGGGTTATAGTTGCATGGAGACTCATGCGTTAAGCTCTGGCCCATGGAGCCATCCAGGCAACAAGTCTCATCAACTTGCCAAACCCTCTTTCCTCTTTCCCACAGTTGCCAACACAATTTCTCTTGAGTGGGCACTCGCAAATGCAGTTTTACTGAAAGGCCCAAACTCCTTGTCACTTTGCAGCAGCTAGAGCTCACTGAGACCTCTGTATTTCTCTGTTCCTGACCTCCAGGCTTTTCCCACTCTGCCTCTCATCATGAACTGCACTGCACCTGTGGCAGTAGTGGACCTTCATCTAACATGAATGTTTCATGTACTGAAATACTGAAGAAAGCAAAGCATTAACATCCCCCTAGCTCCTCCCCGAGTAAACTGGTCTCCAAAAGTCTGTCCTACCAAAGGCACTGATCTTATGTCAAAGTTTGGCCACACTTTAGGTTGCATACAATATTGGGCGCATGAGCACTTGAGTCATGTACACACAGGTGGGCTGAAATGGGGTCACTGGCCTGTTCAGGGCCAGCAAGGACCATTGATGCCTTCAGGGCCCTGTCATATATAGAGCTGCAGAACACACAAGGCATTGTTAAAAACAGCAGATCTGACCAAAAGGATTTTTCTGCTTCCAAAACATCCCCATTCCAATGTCTGTGCCTTGCCTTCTATGATCAGTGCTGCCTTAGATTTGATCAGGATCACTCTGTCCTACAGGTCCCTAGCCAAACTGGCTGTCAGCTTCAGCAGGAGAATCCATGCAGAATAACTGGGCAAGTACTGCCAGCACGTACCAGCCTTGCACAGCACTCAAATCCGTAAATAGCAGCGCGAATAAAAGTACTTCAGTTTGGACACCTTAAAACCAAAACGGGTCAGGAATATATTTCAATCAAGAAGTAATTTCTAAAATGCAGAGTGATCCCTAATTATTTGCCACTGTTCATGAGATTGTACTGAGAGATGCTGCTAAACCTCATCACTTTCAACCCTCTGAAATGCTACACAAGTGTCACATGAGTAGCTGAAATTTTGAGCACCAATCTGTCCATTCATTCACCTTAAAAATTTTCTTTATTTTTCTGTGTTACAGACACTGATCAAGAGTGCTATATAATCTTTGGATTCATCTGTCCAACAATCATCTAATTAATTAATCATTGATAATTAAAATGACCTCCTTTTGACTGATATCTGATCTCAGGAAGGTTCAAAAGAAACTTGAAACATGTTGTGTCATGTTCCAGCATAACCTACTACAGGTATGTTATCATGTTATGCCACATCTGGTTTCCAGAGAACAAAATGAACCCAGGGGCAAACTAAAGGAGGAACCTGTAGTACATGTATCAGATCCAAGCAGTTCAAATATCTGGCAATGTACTGGAGCAAGTGAGCTTCCAATGTGCTTGTAGGACCATCAGTAATCCCAGAAATGGCATTATTTTTAGATATGTCTAAGCAGGGACATCTTATAACGCTATTATCTGTGCAACCCTTGCTATACTTAAGGGCTAGAAGAACCCTTTTAAGAGAAAATCTGACTAAAATCTCAGCTAAACTAACAAGAAGCATTCCTCAGATTTTGCCTGCACAAGCACTGAAAGCCCATAGACTCTGAATCCGAGATGTGCAGACCGTAAGGAAAATGAATCAGCCATACATCCTATATCTTCTGTGATTTTTCTTAAGCAGCTCCCCATCTTACATGGTAACTGCAGATCGACCCACACTTCCTGGTCACCATAGGTTGAAGGAAAAGGTTTCAGGCTCCCAGGTGACTCAGATGAAACATCACCATGAGAAGCTCAATTCTCCAACTACAATAAATACTGCTGTTCAGGGAAAGCTGCTACCCCATCATAACCTGCCCACCCCACCTGCTCCTGGCAGTCCAAACCTCAGAGAGTGAAAACAACATGCCCCAAGGGTACACAGTAGTCAGCCCTCGTTTGCCTTTCCTAGGTGTTTTCTTCCCAGGAGTGCTTTTCCTCCTGCAAAAGTAATGCACAGTCCTGACACCACCCTTTAAATTCATTAAAAGGCAGTGGTAGCATTTACTTCTCTCTTCATGGATATTTTTGTCAGTTTGAGGAGGAAGAGCATTTTGTGGGAACAACAACGTCAGCTACAGAGCTGGAGTCCTACCCATCTCACAGTAACACATTTCTACGGAGCTGGGCAGGCTGACTGGTGAAAGCAAAAATAAACATTTACATTTATTTTATGCTGAGGCTAAGCAGGAGCTTTTTAAAAAAACATGAAACACTAGTGAACCAAGGGGTTTAAGGGGCAGAAAAGCTATGCAACTGTAATAAGTTGTGGGTCTCCTCCCTACAGGATATTGGTTTTCAGTATATGATTAATAAGAAGAAAACTGTATCCTGACTTTGGGGTCCACATGAGCATCCTGGAACAAAAAGGGCCATAAATTAGCATCAATTATGTATTAAAGTTCCAATTAACCTGGCTGACACTGATATACGTTAACAAGGTACACTTAGATAAAAGAAGCAACTCTCTAATTACTTGGAACGGGACCTCCTGACCCATTCTGCTCTTTTATCCCAATGCCAACCTAATGAGGAAGGAAGTGAGAGGTAGGAAACCATGCATAAGGCAAGGCTGTAGCACCACAAGATGCCCCCTGGGAAATGCTTTTACCTTCTTAAAACTGCCAATGATTAATATTTTATTGCTCTCAGTGCCTTTTAACTGTTCTCAGAAGAAGTGTTTTTGAGGCTGAAATTGCTAATATTCATTTTAATGTGGAAATCTGCCATCTAATGAAGGTCTTGGTCACCCATTCCTGCTCTGCAACACATCACACACACAGTATTTGTGGTGATGGCACCCAGGGTTCCCATACACAGATTTAAAGGGTGCTTCTTGAAGTATCTTGGTCCAGGCAAGAGAAATAAAATCACGATTAATTTACACCTTAACTAGAAGAGTTGGTTTAAGCATATTTTTCAGCGCTATGCAAAGAACAAGAGCAAAAGGTAGACCTGTATAAAACCTCTACTTTTAGTAGGGAGAGCTACAACAAAATGATGAGTAAGGACCTCGTTGGGGAGGTATATATGAGCATCTAATAAGGCACATTATTTTTCTTTCTTTTTAAGTTGGTTGAAATGAGATAACCCTGGATACTCAAGGGGGATAAATGCACATGCATCTCCTGTCCTTTAAAAAAAATTAATAGTTGCAGAGTGTATAGCCAGGCAGTCTGGTCTTGTTCAGTGCTGAACATTTCTACCTTGGATTGACTGACCAGACGGTGAACAGATGCAATTATACTAAGGGCAAAGAGGGCTGGTTTTTTCTGGTGTTTGTTGGGGTTTTTTTTCCAATCACTTGAAAATGTTGTACTTCACTGTTGAATAACAGTTCTCCAGAACAAGGCAATTTCTTTAATGAGAACAGTAGAAGAACTTGTCCCTGAAGAATAATCTTTTTTTAGTGCCAATCCTTTCTCTGTGTCATGTTATCGGCACTGTAAATAATTTTAAATTAATGATGAAGCTGTCTCCTTTATGGTTTTCCAATGAAATACAGTTGGACTCTTGGCTTTCACAGTTGATCTCCGACTAGCCACCCAAGCCTGACTTCTGTCCTCTTGGACAAGAGGTGTTGGTGGACCCCGCCAAAGGCACCTCCTAGTCATAATCACAGTCTTCAAAACTCAGAGGGAAGCAAACTCGGCGCTGGGACTTCAGCTGGATGACTCCTCCAGCAAGCACTTTCCTCGGTCCTTGCAGTCAAAGGTTATCTTTCACATACGCCATGTCAAAGCTTAACTTCAACAGGTTGGGTCATACTCTTCCCTAGATGGAATTGCACTGCACATGGAGGGAGATTCTGCAGTGCTGCCAAAATGCACAGCACTGGAAGAGGAGCTTAACAGCTCCTGGGCCCTTACCCAATGTAGGGCTGTTGGTTGCAATGTTGCTCCATTAGCAAAAGCAGTCAACAGACAATTGCCCAAATTACAGCCTCTCCAGCACAACTTTCAATATTTCCTTGCTTTAGTTAGGAATTTTATCTTTATCATCTTCCCCACAACTTTGAGCAGATCTGCCAAAGCCAGACAAGGATGAAAACGGAAATGTAAAAGAAACAATTGTGTCTCTTAAAAATTGCTAAGAGGGTCAGAGTCAGGTCACCTGAAAGACTTGAACAGTTCATCAATGTCCCGAGTTAATGCTGCCACATGCATTATTCTCCTCCCCTGCATTTTCTGGAGGAGTATGTCTGGATCACTCAAATGGCTTGTGAAGATTGAAAGTGAACTTATACAACTAATTTCGACTTTTGTGACAGCCCCAGTTACTTCAGTAAGCCTATGTGGAAAAAGACACATCAGTAGTTAATACATGATGCATATGCCTTGATCCATCTCCATTTAAACCAAGGTCTAGTTTAGACATCTGTGGGAATTGAAGCAGACCAGCAGACTATTATATATACACCATAGGGGCCTGGCTCATAAGTCTCTTGTGGCAGACATGGTACTTATAGAGTATCCCATTCACATAAGTGACCTACTTATTGGTTGCACATTGTAAGCTGTTTTCGCAAGAGCAATGTGATCCTTGCTGTTCTGCTTTGAGTAAACGTTAGCCTTCTGGCATAAGAAGCAGAAAATATGACATCCACGTAATAGAGAACAGCCATATACATTCAGAGTGGGATTTTCAAAACCATTCATCCCTGGCCTGAAATCAAACATTGATAGGACAACAGTGAGCTCTTAAAAGAAAATATCCTGCCCAAGGTATACTAATATATAAAGTACTTTGTTGTGAAGCACTCGTGGCATTTGCAAAGCAGCACAGCTGCCAGAAAAAGAAAAGCAAAGCTAAAAGTATACATCCTCACCTCCACACAAACAGCCATCTTACCATTACCAGAGCTGTGTCACTCAGACTACACACCACATCAGGGCACCCTTTTCTTGTTCTACACATGCTCCATTGTTTCAACAACCCCATCAAAAAGAGTGAAACATTTCTCTCATCAACTGCTCAGCAGTTCCAGAAGGAGACTGTGTACATAAAGGTTTGTGAAGAGTTGTAATGAAAGTCTGCAGGCAGAGTTAAAGCGGTAACTTGTAGTACACAGCAGCTCAGTGTTTGTACATGTGCAGACAAATTGTGAAAAGGAAGGGGGGGGAAGAAAGGAGGAAAAAAAATAAAAAAATCACACTGCTTTTATCCTCACAGGAACACAGTCACTTAATAAATATCCAGGTGGTTTTATTCTCTATCACACTAGAAAATGGGCCAAGGACCCGGGGAAATAGGAGAATTCTGTTACTGCTCAGCTGCAGGCATACAGGAACATTAAGCAGCACTGTCTTCTTTATTTCTTATTATTTGAAAGGAAAAAGTCCAGTTTCTACTAGAATATCACTAATGTGAGAAGATGGTAAATGACAGGACTTCAGCATTTTTGCCACTTTATGCTGTTGATGAAATAAATTCATCATCTTCTCTGTAAGACTTTGCTTAGAAGTGAACTGAGGTGAAATCCACCACAGCATATTCAAAGAAAAACATCCTTTCAAAATGCCATTCAGGGGAAAAAGCGAGTGTCCTCCTTGAGATCTTATCTCTTTTCCTTCCAGCTTTACCCCTCCATCATTTTGTTCAAAGCAAAGTATCATCAAACCCCAGGAAGACCTCTCCTTATCAGCTAGGGATGTCATGGTACACATGCCTCCGTACAGTATAAATACATGCACACCCTGGTTCCCAGTTCAGATGACTATCCAATGGTGAATAGTATGTGAAAGCCCTTCAAAACTCTTCAATGAGCCAACTGTGACAGTTTACTCAACCTTTTGTAACTCCTCTGACCCTGCCTTGTTCAAAGGAAGGGTTTCTTTTTCCTCCTTAATTCCCCCTACTCCCTCTTTTAGAGGAATGAGAGAAAATTTAAGTGCCCTGCTTTGACACTCAGATTGCTGCTTGCATGCAGTCAGACAGCTGCCTCCACAGATCTCCCCTGCATTGTCAATATGTTCCTCTGTGCCAAGACAAAATTTATAAATAGATTTGCCCAGTCAGTAAGCCCTTTCTCTTTAGAGAGACAGGGATTCAGGCAAAAAGAGGATTATTGATAACATGCAACATCTTTATTATGGCAGAGGCTGCTATTGGTACTATAGTTAGGGACCCGTCAGCATTTCCATTGTAAGATTTTTTTTTTTTTGTGCAAGGGTTTAACTTGGCAGTAAAAATTTAAATGTACTTGAAACTGGAATTTTTCTTCAAGAATTTTGCAAGAGGGTTAGACACAGGACTCTCTCCCCTACCCCTTCCCAATTAATGATGAATTCAGTGAGTTTTAGAGCTTCTAGTGTGAATATGCCTCTGTTTTCTGAACAGTGGAGAGTAACACCTGATCCAGCATCAAGGAGTATGAATCAGAGGGAAGAGCACAGGACAAACACACAGGGCCAAATCCTGCTCTTATTAGTAATGGTGCTTGCATAACATTTGGCCATTACAAGAATACATAATTTTGGCTAACATCCCATGTTTTCATCTACCAAAAAAACAGCTGAGGGAGAGGCTAAAAGAAGCCTTTTCAAAATCATCTCATTTAGGTACTTAATTTGTCTTGCAGTGCATGCTGGTAGGACAGAGCAATCTGCCAACTGCTGAATATATAATACCTTGGGAGTCACCAGTACCACCTCTTTTCCCTGGTAGCCTGCACCTTTCTCTTCAGCCTCTGGCAAACTGCTTAATTTCTGCTCTGCCTCAATTTCAGCATTCAGGGTGGAAAACAGTAAAACTCATGGAAATGGTTCTGCATGCAGAATTCATTCTGCTGCAGCCCAAGCACTTGCTGGCAGGAAATAATCCGTCTCCCTTTGACTTCAGCAGTAATTAGCCTGAGTACAGAGCCATGGCTTGTTATTGCAGAGTTGCTGGCATCCATAGACTTGCAAAACTTCAATGAGTCTAAGTAGTCTTGATCGCAAGACTGCTAAAATACTGCAGTGGAGCATACACGAGCTTCATCAAAACAAGGCCATGCTCAAAACCACATGAAAGTAAGCAGTAATGTGTCCTCATAAATTTTCTCCTCCTCTTCAGGTTTAAAAAAAAAAAAAGGGGGGGGGGGGAGAATTTCATGGGTTTCCCACTCTTTATAGGAAGAAAAAATAGGGACATTGAAATACAGCCACTTTATTTTCACTAAGATCTTGGGGGGGGGGGGGGGGGGTGTGGAAGAAAAAGGTGTTAAATGAGGGCTGGAGGGTTGGATGGAGGAGTGGCAGATATATTTTCCTCTGCCATGCTTCTCATTGGGATGCTGTATGTCTTTTTCAGATTTTTGTCACAGAAGAACATTTTCTGAACAGCTTCCCTCTCCCAGCCTCAACTCAAACCCTTAATATTAGAAGAACATGAGCCTTAAAGCACCCACTTTTTTGGAGTGCTTTAAGCCCAGTGTAAGTTGTGTAAAATCCTTTACACACATAGTACAAAATATTCTTTGGCTTGTGTGTCAACATTTGTATTTGTGTTCAACTGAGTAGTATCTTTTGTGCACTGACTTCTATGAAAGAATATTACTACTCTGTTTTGGCTGTTGACAAGATCTTAAAGTCCTACTGCCACTCTGACACATAATCAAAATTTAAAGTATTACATTTCTGGCTACCTTTATTTTTACGATATGAGGGTTTAGGTAAGACTTCGACACCATGGAAACCAGACGCAGGATATGATCCTGTTCTATCTAAATATATCCTCTGACTTTCAGTCACACTTTCCTCTTTTATATTTCATGAAAACTGCTCTTTAGCTTCCTCCATCTATGCAACATTTTTGGCCAGAAGAATCACCTTGTGCCCATCCCTTAGCTTTCATCACCAGCCATTACCACTTCAAGAGAGAATCGCATATATTGAGTGCAGGGGAGGCAATTCAAGAAACCAGACCCTTAGGAAACTTTGATGTAGCATATCATTAGAGTAATTCTCAAAAAAATGAAATGTTAAATGGAAAGCAACTTTTAGCCCTCATAAGTGCCAAATGAAGCTTTAACTAAGAAAAGCAGATCAGCTTTTTCCTTGTGCTGTAACAAGAACGGGCTGTCCAATTCTTAAGCTACCAACTCCACCATAGATCTTTAGTATTTCTTATTAACATCTTTGGGGATTAGTTTTTATGGCCCATTATAGTGTGCAATCATAACACTCATTTACACTTACTATCTACATGGTCAGACATTACTTTTTTTTTTTTTTTAAAAACCAACAATCTATCCCTTAATTATAGTTCACACAAATCCTGCTTGAGTAAAGGAGATGGGAGGGGCAAGTCTGAAATGTAACTGGATGAAAATAAATTTCGTATTTCGGTGGGGGTTCTGATAGCTGCATTTCTGGAGACAGAAAATTTGTATCTGCCTGTTAAAACCAGCTTCATGGGCTGATGGGGGTTTTCTTATGACTGTGAAATAAGACACAAAATGGAAGCAGTGTGAAGAAACTTAATATAGTTATCAGGTAGCACAGGTGCAAGTGCTCAGCATGGAAGATGGGGCTGCTTTCCCTTCCACTCTAACAGAGGCAGTAAACATCCCTAGGAAGGCCAAAAAAAATTCCTCTCCAGACAAACAAAATTCAGTATTTCTGCCCACCATGGGCTAACCAGCTATTTTTAAACAGCTTGGTTTAAGTGCCAGCATGTGTTATTTTGCGTGCACATGACAACTGAACTGATAGATGAATGAAGCAGGCAAGACATTCAGGAGGAGTTGGACCAAACGTCTTAAATTTTTGAACCTGTCTGTTTTACCAGTGACCCATACAGTGAGTAGCTGTGTCAGCTAATCACTTAGCTGGCCACTGCTGACAGACAAATACCTTGTGGTGACATCTGATGGAGTTGTTACAAAGCACCAACCTTTCAGGGGCTTGCACGCTTTCAGAGCTGCAGGTTGTCCTCCGCACATTGCATGTGAGAGCATGGCAGTTGTGCATGGCGGTACACCACAGCCCTAACCAGTGCTCAACAACACACATGCAAACTCAGAAGTGTTCAGATGAATGCTTTAAAGAGAAGGCATTTGTGTTTACTTGAGCAATTTTATTTTAATCCACTGATGATGATTAGCTGATTAATAATATCACAGTCATCAAAAGTGATAGCATGTTTTCAAGGAGCATGCAACAATAGCTAGCTGCTTTTGTGGCTTTAATTGTAAAAGCAAATAATTACATTCTTCTCAAGGCTTGAAGAGAATTGCTTTCAAGTGTAAACAGAAACTAGGAAAAGAAAATTTTCCAACACAACACCCATTTTTAAATGGCCACTTTAAAAAAAAAAAAACCAAAACAACAAAACCCCAAAAACCAAAAAACAAAAAAATGGGTGTGTTTCAGGTGCATATTTAGGGACTAATTACAGATATGGACAGTACCCAGTCACATGAGGCTTTGCTTGTCATCAGGGTATCTTTACCCATGAATGGATTTGGCCCCCTTTTTTTTTTTTTAATCCCTGCAGGGCTCCACGTGCAATGCTGACTACACTGGGAGGCATGCAGATAACCTCAGGACTGAGACAATTCCTCTGCCATTACCCTACAAATCACGGCAATGCCTCATTCATTTTTCTTCTTTTCAGTTCTCCCAGCACCTGACGAATCTCACATTCTTTGTGCACAGTGAAATAGGGACTCATTGCAAATTCTGGATGCAAACCATAGAGGAAGGCAAAGCATGACTAGCAGCTCTGTCATTTGCCATGCACACCTTATATATTCTGATGGAATTTGGTGCCTGTGACTGATGTATCTATAAGCTGCACAAGCCTAACACAGGTCTCCAAGGACCATCCAACAAACCTAATCACCTATACCTTCCACCTGACACAGTCAGCAGGGTTATTATGCCAGCTTTCTTCTACCCTGACTTCTCTGGGGTCTGACCCAATCCCCCCCAGGTGGCAACTGAACTACCAGATTTAATGGACTAGAGTTGGATGGAATTTTGCAAACAAATGATATCCCATTCGGTAAACAAGTTTTGAAAGTTTGGTCTCAGAACTCAAGTGCTTGAAAAACCCATTTTTAGATGCTTACACAGGAAAAGGCTTGCCAACCTGTATGTGAAGTATGAAGTGTATATGGAGCATGGAACTAGACCAAAAGTCCCTTTCACATCACCAATCTCAAGCACTCAGCACTGAGCATTGTTGCTTTGAATGTTTCCAGCTCCTGAAGCAATTCCAGGCAGACATGCTGACAAAAGAATAATTTTATCAGCATATGGCTGATCACAGCATCCAATTCCACCACTATGAAATGGCCCTGTAGCACACAGTAGCATTTCTGCATACAAGTGGAACAGATGCTGTAGAGATCAATGTAATAACAGTTTAATTAATTCTAGTGTCAAAGTCAAATGCTTCCTTATTTCCAGTTGACACATCCCTAATTTCATGGTTGGCTCTATGAATTTTGAAAACAGGAGGAGAAATTTGATTCCAGAGTTAAATACTGCAGAAAGGCCTGATGAAATGCAAGAGAAGCACATCTCCATTTTTGTATCTTTGTAATACTGAAGTCATAATATTGTCCTTTGTCCACACTTTGTTATAAAGCTTTTTACAGATAGTTTCATTTTCACAAAGCAGACCCTTTCATCTGTTACTGTGATCAGTCCTCTTGCATAAATACATAGTAGCATCAAGGAGCTACAATCATAGAATCATAAAATAGGGTTGCAAAGGACCTTAGGATCATCTAGTTCCAATCCCCCTGCCATAGGCAGAGACACCTCACCCTAGACCATGTTGCCCAAGGCTCTGTCCAACCTGGCCTTGAATATTGCCAGGGATGGAGCATTTAGCACTTCTCATTGCAGATGATGTAATGGGCCAGCAGTCTAGAGACTTGGCTACAGTCCTCGCTCTGCAAGTGACGTTTTCTGTCAAGAAAAGGTACACCCATTGGAACTCCTGAAAAATCATTTTACCACTAAAAAACCTCATTATATTAGAGTGAGATTTCATATCCCACAGAGTGGGATAAACAATCAATATTGTATGGTTCCTACCCCAAAATGCTAATGGGGTTCAGCAGATGAGCTGTAGAGGTGTAGGAGAGGAAATGTATGGCCTTGGACAAGTAATTTTATATTTCAGGTCACTGATAGCACCAAGCACTATCTGCATATTTTATTAGCGGAAAGGCTGGACATCCTGCATCTGCCATCAGTGCCCTGCTCTCCAGGTCCAGGGAAGAGGTATGGGAAAACCAGCAAATTTAAATACATTCAACATGCAAACATTGCACCATGACTTCTGGTCAGGGAAGTTAAGCAATTTGTTAGCAAAACACTTCTAGGCAAGACTGACACAGCTGTGGTCTGGGTAGCATTTGGATTGTCACAACAGCAAGAAGAGGCAGAGAGTGGTAAGTGATTGCTTGCTGCACAAAGTGTTATTATGCTGAAGTGTGTTTAGCAAATGTTTATTCCACAGGCAGGAACTACTGTTGCCTGTAGTGGTCACTTAGGGCTGAAACCCAAGATTTCAGTGATTCCATTTGAATGCATTTGCTGAGCACTGGGTGACATTCACCAATACAGGCAGCTTCTCAGGTTTCAGCAGGAACTAATCTACCATCCTTCTGCATCTATCACTTCCAATGACCCAAACTAAAGAGCATCATGCACACCCTGCCTGCTCTGGCACTCAGTGGGGTATCACCTCACAATTAGGACTCTTCATCCCAATGTATTTCATTAGTAAGAGAAGATGGTGGAAAGAACTCTGCACACGTTGTCAAACAAAGAAGGCTCAGATCACAGCAGGCACCGCCACAGAAACCTCCTACCCCTCCAGCAGCCTCCTCCCATCTTGAAACAAAGGCATGTTGAGGAGAGAAGTGACAGGGACGGGAAGGAGGGAACCCCTAGCAGTGCTTAAGTAAACACATTTGGAGTGAGGCTTAGGTTACTACACATGTCAAGAGAATTTTTTTCCTCCTCCCCCTCATGTTGGCAAACTGTTGATGACTACAGGTATGGAGGCCTCTCAACAGGGGACCAGCAGAGACCAGAGGCAAAAGGATGGAGGGGTCATTGTGCAAAGGAGAGCATCTGAAAAGGCACATCCTCTGTGTGCTTTTGTTTGAGGGCTATGCTTGGCTAGCAAATCCTGTTACACTAAGATTTCAGGCTGCAGATATCCTAATAAAAACAATAGCAGAGTACTGTCTGTACATCCAAATGATTTCAGGGAAGAGCTGTTAACAGCAGGATGGCAAACACCACAGTCCTTGAGCTTATGTGTGCAAATCTGAAACAACTCCTTGCATTAGGATATCACACAAAAAAATCCCACAAATCAAACACAGTAATACCAAGTGCTTGTATAGCATGTTTTACCTGCAGCTCTTGGAGCTATTACAAAGAGAAATGAAGAAGAAAGGCTCATTACCACCATTTCACAGATAAGGAAACTGTGGCACAGAAAGGAAGTGATTTGTCCTGCAGCCCAGTGGAGGAAAAGGGCAGTCAAGTCAAGCTTCTTAAGTCCCAGTCCGATGCCCTCTCCCCTGAACTATTGTAGCTGACTCTGACCCTGCAGGAACTTCACATTTGTCATTATGCTTTACACCTTGATCATGAGGCTGGGTGTCTTCAAAGCACTGCCCTCAGCTCCTTGGCCAGGAGAGGAAAAAGCTCCCACGTACCTAATCAAATATAATTGCCATTCCTGGAGAAAAGAGATTCCTTCTCAACTCCTCTGGATGATAATTCACCCTGTGTTCAGGTGTAAATGTAATGCTATATGTAAGCCAAGATAAAAGTAACTCCTCTGACCACTTTTAACTTAACATCCCTTATGCAGTAAATTTCATACATAGCTATTGAAATAGTGCCAGGAATTGGCTGTAATTTTGTTGTCTATTAATATAATTTCATGTAGCAGTTTTAGAGTATTCTTACTAAAATGTAGGATCCAAGGAAAGCTTGTTTAAGAATAAAAGCCTTTCACCTTTAAACACAGAGATAGCACAGGATTAGTTTAACTACTGAACTGCAACTGGGGGACCAGTTTCCAAGAAGGCACTGGCCCAGCACAGATCCTGCAGCCTTCAAGGCTCAGGTGTAGCACTTCTATCCACTATAGTTGCAGTTATATTGCATGGGAACAGAGAACTAGCCAGTACAGGAATATAGGTCAAAATCAGCACTTTAAACTTAACCTGGAAAACAGTAAATCACAAGTGGAGATTCCAGAGCATGTGTACGGAGTGCTTGAAAAGAAGGATGCTGCTTAACAAGTCATCTGCAGAGTGTAGCTCCCACGATAAGCAGTGTGGGTTTAGGAAGTACACATGAACACAATCTCATGAGACAGATGAGAGCATCCTGGTGGGTAGACAGCAGGTTTCTTCCCTGTGTTGCTACCAAAAGGTCAATACTGTGACCGAGTCAGACAGTTAAATTACCAGACATGAACAGTTAACAAACAGGGCCAGGGAGGAATGGATGTTTTCCCTTCGGTGCCTTGTGTAAACTTACAGCCTGCTACACACCAAAGGTGGCCATAGGTGACTTGTAATCCAGGCCAAAAGCAGAAAATCACAGGATTAAAAGTGGGTGGTCAGATCATTCATTTGACTTGCAGGGGGGAAAAATCCCCACGATATCTGCTTGTAGACGACAAGCAGTTTTGCAGGGAACAAAGAAATCTCTCTCACAGAAGAAATTGGTCTGCCAGGAACTGAGGCCATCTAGCTTCTCACCTCCCCACAACCCTCCCCATATCTTCCCCTCTAAGAGGATCTTTTCTGGGATTTGGGGAATGAGTGTTTATAAAATAGTTCCATTCAATTAGGGCACAGAGTACAGCAGCTTTATATCAGAGGCAACCCAGAGCGAGTGCTCTGTGGAAGTGCAGGTACATGGTAATGATGACAACCCTGCACTGGTTGTAGTGTCATCACCTCTTATTCTTAATCAAAAGGCTTCCAATCCCTTCTCGACGTGTGCACTCGGAAATGAAGGGACTGCTGGAGAATCATTTGAATGTGGCAGCCCTAGATAATGATGAAACGAATAAAAGGCTGACTTTTTTGTTTAGGTTTGAGGAAGAATTCAGGATTCCTCTTGTGAAAAGACAGCTGTTTAATAGCAGCGAGGCAGAAGGGCTTCTCGTTATCTGCAGAGGCTGCTGTTGGCGCAGCACTAATGGCCACAGCATGGGCTTCCCCAGAGCGCTTCCCACACTGCAGCGCCCTGAGGAAGCTGCGCATCCACAGGGTGAAAAAAGGCTGCTTCAAGAGGCTCTGCACAGGCCTGGAAAACAGCACTGGGCTGGAGTGCATGAACTTTCCTTTACGGAAGGAGCAGAGGGCAGTTTTCCTGGGCTGCGTTGAGCAATGCAATCCATGCAAACCCACAGCTGGCCAGTTGAGTATGGTGCATTGGTGCCTCTGTCCCCAACTTCTTAATCCCATGCTGGTGTGGCAGCTGCATAAGTAAATGTGATCCTGTGTGCAGTTGAAAGACAGTGTAAATTGCTGTAGGGCAGGAATTGCTTCCATGGAATAAGGGCCTTGGGCAGGCACATATCATCACTAAGCCTGGAAAAAGCCCACTGATAAGCTGTTTCTTCTCATACACTGCCCTGCAAGGTAGATTTTGATATTGGATTTGCGTGAAAAGAATGGAAACCAGCTAAGCACTTTGCTTCTCCATGTAGCTCATACATACCTCTCAACACAAACTTATTATTATCTCTTGCCATATGTTTTTGCAGTGTCTTTTGTATACTCCAGGAACCAACCACTGTAACTCATAGGATCTTTTGTCTGAGGGAGGTCAAGAGCTGTGCTGTGCTGAATGACCTATTGCATACCTGCTGGCTCTGTTCAGGGAATACCAATGCCATGCCAGGCAGGAGTGATAGTAAAAGCTTCTTGTTTGGCTGATTTAAAAGGGCATTATTTCAGAAAAGGAATTTGGGTAACAGGCTTTTTCAGTGACTTAAGAACACACAGAAATAACTTTTGCTTCTATTTAATTATTGGCTTCTTTGTCCAAAGTAAAGTTTTCACTAAAAACATTCCTGGCATATGCAAAACTGCAATAATCTTTAGGATTTTGCTCAGCCCCACTCAGACATCCACATTTATCTATACCAGAGCAAAACACACAAATCAAAATTCAAAACAATGTCTGTTTAATGCTAGTGAAAGCTGCTCTATTCACCACAGTAACATTTGCCCCAGATGCAGAGCTAGCAAGGTCAATAGTTTCACTTTTTGTGATTCAGCTACATTAATATAACAGTTTGCCATTGCTCTCTCTTACTATATATGTTCAAAGCTGCATAAGCTATCATGAACAGCCTGATCTCTGACACACAAGACATGTTAACAACAGCTTTTTCCGTTTAGAAAGCCAGCAAGAAAGAGAAGTCAGACCTTTCAATGTATGTTAAGTAACAAATATAAGATCTCCATGATGTCCTACATGATGAAACACCTTACAGCAGGTTAGAAAAGGAAGTATGTGGAATCAATACATTCCTTCTCACAGTTACATAGCTGCATACATCACCACTTTCAACTTCACTGTCTTCAATCCAGCCCACTGTGTCCACAAGTAATATCATAGGGACAAGGCTATAGAAAAGCCAAGGACATTATAAACGAACAATGTGGTTATTCAGCACATACATCTAGGGTTAGGGCATAGTGACCAGTGATATAAAAAGCCCAGAACACTGTGATAAGATTTCACTGCATAGAAATACCTGCTAGTATGAACACCTAATAAGAAAAAACAACTGATAAAATAATCTTACAGAGAACATGCAATAAACCTAGTCAAGCAGAAGTACAGAAAATATTTGTATATGGTTTCAAGAATTTTTCTCCATCCACAAAAAAAAAAAAAAAAACCCAAACCCACAAATCCCCCCCCCCCCCCCAAAACCCCTTATCAATTAAGACAGTTGTATTTCGTCTACATAGCAAGGTTTTGGTAGTGTGGCATGGGCTGTAGGGGTGACCCCCATGAGAAGTGGCTGGGAGCTGCCCCCATGTCAGACACAGCCAGCTCCAAAATGGATCCATCAATAACCAAAGCTGAGCCTATCACTGATGCTGGTGGCACCTTTGTGAAAACACATTTAAGAAGGGGTTGCAAATACTGTGCAACAATTACAATAGCAAGGAGTGAGGAAAATGCGCAATAGAAACAGCCCTGCAGGCACCAAGGCCACTGAAGGAGTGAGAGGAGGTGCTCCAGGCACTGGAGCAGAGATTCGTCTGCAGCCCATAGAGAAGAATACGGTGTAGTAGGTTGTCACCCAGGGACCATGTGCTAGAGCAAGTGAAAAGTTCAAAGAATAGAAGCAGCAAAGTGTTACAAACTGACCACAGCCCCCAGTGCCAGCTGCAGGGAGGGAGTAGAAGAGTCAGGAACAGAAGAATGAGGTTGATCCTGAGAAGAAGGGGTGGAGAAGGTGTTTTTGTTTCTCATCTTCTCTTTTTTTAAGTTGGGAATTATTTTACCCTAAGTTTTTTGGTTTTGCTTTGCTAATTGGTAAGCAAAACCAATCTCCCTGCCTTTATCTTGACCCATGAACTTTTTTAACACCTCATTCTCTCCCCTTGCCCTGTTAAGGAGAGGGAGCAAGAGAGCAGCTTGGTGGGCACCTGGCAGACAGCCAAGGCTATTCCACCAGAACAGCATTGTCTCCTACGTGGTAAAGAACAAAGCTCCACAGCTCCCTAGAAATCAAAGATCACTCCAGAAATGTGCCTCAGACTAAGATAAGCAAAGCCATTGTCAAAAAAAGATGAAGAACAAATTAGAACTCAAACAACTTTTTTCTTTCACTGCAAACCAAGCAAATTAAAGTATCCCATACAATAACTCTTACCTAAGTTCTTTTTCTAAAATTACTCCTAGGTACTCACTTGTGACAAAAATGCCTTCTCCTTCTTTTCCTTCTTCTATAGCCTCTCCACTGTCCTTACAGGTAGAAAGGTACCTAAGCTCAACGCCTTCTTTTTCCATTGGTCTGCTTCTTCTTCAGTTATTTTCAATGGAGCAATTAAGAGGCTCAACCAGCTGAAGATAGTCTCCACCTGATTTGCAGGTGAAATACACAGCAAGGAGTCAGCAGATTAATGTACATGTGAACTTCAGCCGGCACAAATCCCTTAGAAAACACTTTAATCTTGGATCACAATAACTCTTTTGGGTTGAGCTGAGTCTGTTTCCTAATCATTTTCAGCTTCTTCAGTCATAGAGGTGTCGATTACCTTCTGTGTTTTATGAAACCAACCTATGATCTCATAATAAATCTCTTACAAACTAGTTGAGTATCAGCCCTGATTATGGATATAGGAAAGATGCAGCAAATAGAAGACATGATAAAATAGAGTTATGGAATCAGCTAGGACGGAAAAGACCTTTAAGATCATCAAGTCCAACCATTACCCCAGGACTGCCAAGACCACCACTGAACCAGATCAGTGAGGGCCTCATCTACATGTTTTTTTAACACTTAAATAGACTATATTTTTACTATGCTTTAGTTATTAGATGGTCAGATGAAGGCGAGCTGAATTGAGAAACTTACCTGGTAAAAGGAAAAGTATCTTTTCTTATTGCAAACATATTAATGCCAGTAAGGTCAGATAACATGAGAGAAGACCCAGAACATATGCTTCTCTAAAGCACAATGAAATTCTCATCTCACAAAGCTGCTGGGTGGATGTATACTCTTACCAAGGTAAATGAGCACCTTAATTAACTAGAAATTAACTGTAGACAGTTAAGCACCCTACTTAGCTGTAATCTCCTATTTGTATTAATATATTGCTCCAATTAAATGTGCCATTTTGGGTGCTAATGGGTAAACTATAGTGTATTTTACTTAGACTGAATAAACATCTTGTAATTAGTACTAACCTACCTGATTGCAACACTGTGGTCTCCTACAGATGCCAGTAGCTATTGCTGGTTGATATTGGCATAGGCATGTTTTGGCCACGAAACAGCAGCTTCATGGCACAGTCCTTGTATTTACTTTTGAGAAAGCCTGTTGTCATTATTGGCCTCTCACACAAAGGATGTGCTCCATGGAGGCTCCACTGGAGCCCATTGGGACCCTTGGGGAAGGGAGCAACAGTTAAAATTAGTCTTTCTGAGGACATCTAAAACTGGCTGACACATGACGTTTCTGAGGTATTGAAACTACAAACTTTGGTGGAATCATGCAAGCTTAAAAACATCAGTGTCTCAGAAGATCAAATTTACATAATGCCATGTTCTGCTTCAGAAAATTCCAGTGTGTCTTCTCTAGGAACAAAATATTTCAATACTTACCAATTTAGAAACCATAAACCAAGGCAATCTGCAGGAACACGGTGCAGCAGTTCCCACTCCCGCAGCCCAGGTGTGGGCAGCAATCCCAGGACAGCCAGAGGCTGAATGGTGCCAGATGCTTCCCACAAGGCATTATTCCTTAAGCTCAGTGATAGCATTTTAATATCATTGCTCATCACCACAGCAAAGCAGCTGCTAGTCTGGTTATAATTAAATGCATTGTAAGAGCACTGTCCTGCTTTGTTCTGTCCAGGGAAGAGATAAGAAGTGGACTTGTAGCCAGACATTGCTCACAACTCATGGTATTCTTTCTCTACCATTCTAGATTTCCTCTTATTTTTTCATGAGTGTAGTAAAAATGCTCTGTGGAGGGTCTTGTGTTTTGCAACCTGAAATAGGCACAGCTGACATAAAAAGGTGAGTTTCAGACTAGGTCAGAGAAGTGATAAAAACATTGCATTCTGTTTGGCTCAGTTTAGATGCTGTCTGCTGTGTTCACAGATACAACAAAAAACTGGGGAACGGGACGCAAATAAAAATCTATTGCAAGTATTATACACCTGGGATCAGCTTGCTTACAGCAATCCTAAATTTGGTCCAGAGAATCAAACCACAGTGCATCAACATAAATTAAACAGGCCCTCCTCAGTGCTGGAGCATTCATAACCATGTCACAATATAATTGTTGATGATGGATTGCAAACAAGGTAATTTTGCCACCTTCTTTTTCTTTCTGCTCAAGTGGGAAACAGGAACGCTGCAGTGCTGGGAGATGGCACCTGTGGTGCTGTGGCATAGTGGCTGAGCCTGAGGAAGGCCTGGCTGCTCCATATGGGCCAGGAAATCCAAAGTCTGAAGAATTTTCCAAGAGACTGAAGGAATGGTGAAATATGGTGCCTTCTCGTCAGTAGAAGGTGCTTAGCTGTGCTCTGAGGCCCAAAGTGGAATAGAGTGAACAAAGGTATACAGTATGATTTTTACTAAAAAAACCCAAAATATATATACACTAATGGCATAATTAAATACAGGCTGGGCTGCTGCTGATTTTTTTTCCTGTATGGTGAATTCCTTGCCCCTTCCAGTTTCATACAGTTACCCAGTTATTAGTCCAGGAATGCATATTTCTCTGGAAACTCCCCAGGAAATGCTGCCGTTGGCTGTCACAATGTTTATATAGCTCACCTGGTGGGACATGTCCCATGAAGGAAGCCACAGCACAGGCTGCAGGAGCAGGATGCCCTTGTGCAGAAGGAGCCATACACCAACACCCAAGCTGCTGACTGCCTGTCGTCTCATGCCAACATGGGAGGAATTTCAGCCTGTGAAACGTTTTGAGCATCCTTAGCAAAGACAAATGTCCAGTTTTAAGTGTAAATGGATTTGTTGAAGTATAATGGGAAGAAGAACAGCTCTGCATTCCTGAGATGTGTCAGCAAAGATCTTTCTAAGACCAAGGGAGTTGTGCTGGAAGAGGGGAGCTGGAAGGAATCAGGCTCCTCTGATTAGGACTCTGGGACTTAGAAGAAGTGAGTCTAGCCTCTACTACCACTATAGAAGTCCCAAGTGGCTTTGAGGAAAGCCCTTATTCTGAGTTTCCTATCTGTAAGAATTGCAGATCAAATTCTGTCTTTTTCTTCCAACCTTCTGCTTCATCTGTTTAGGTTGTAAACACTTTTAGAGGACAACTGCACAGGGGCCACAGTCTTCCCAAGCATAACCTTGGGAAGATTATTTATGACTGAATGGCTTTTCCTGCCATTTTGGTTAAGAACTGTTAGTGGCACGCATTAGAAGATTTTCAGTCTATTGTCCTTTTAGATTCAGACCTAGATCTTATCACATGAAAATGCTGCTGCAGTTAATGCATAGTAGGATGCCATATCCTGCATTTTGCACCTCTGTATCATTATCTGGAGGAAAGAGGGAGAAGGGAAAAGAACAAAAAATCCACCTTTGTGTAACTAAAAACCTCTCAGTGGGATTTGTTTAGTATGAAAGAATGATTAGTAATTTTTAGTGATTAGCAATTTTCTCCCTCAGGTGGCTTTTCTGCATTCCCGTAGAGCTCACGTACACAACAGACTTGCCAAATGGGAAGAAAAAGCTGAGACAGAAAACACGACACAGCAGTGAAAACTCTAGCAGGCATTTAAAACAGATATATTTTGCTATTTTTAAACAACAGGTCTAATCAACAGAAGGAATATAATCCTTTTTTCTGAATCACTCTGTGTTTGTGCAAAATTTCTCATAAATACCTCCAGATCTCACACTAGTGACATAATCAACTTAGGGAGCAACAAATATAGATAACTATATATGAATACAGATTATAGATACAGGGAAGAGGGGAAAGCATATCTAGATATTTATATAGATACACATGGGTATAGATATACAGATAGGTATTCATATATAGATGCGCTTTCTCCTCTTCCCTGTATCATTTAGAACTGAGCAGAGATGAAAAAGACCTCTTGGTTATGCCTTTTTTTTTTTTTTTTTTCCCTGTGTGACAGGCTGAGGAAATTGTACTCTGGTGTCTAGTAGGGACTGTGTTTCTCTGCCCCATTGTGCAACAAAAAAGTGATTATTTTTAATGTGGGCTAGAAAGAAGATTTCTTTTTTCCCCTTCTCCTTTTTCCAATTGATTCTGTTGCAGAAGGTATCTTGCTTTATTTTTTGAGTGAGGAACATAGGGCCAGACTCACACTGGGGTATCTCTTACTAAAGATGGTGGATTTGCATCAGGGATGGATTTGACCCATGACCTGTTTTTTAATTCCTTAACTACAGCTTGCCTGCAAAACCTCAGTCATTACACCTGGTTAGACTAGAGACTTGACAACCTGTGTGTCCTTAGCATTTCCTTTTATGAATCCCCTGTCTCATATAAAGAAATCAGAGGCAAGCTGAACACAGTTGCTTAGTTTGATGGCAATCACCCTCTTGGCCCACCTCAGTTCTGTGCCTAACCCTATCCAGGAGCTGGGAAAATATTCTCAGCTTAAAGCATCCCATTAAATGCTGCCTTTAGAACATGAACAGGATCTTCACTACATTTACTGTGGAGGAAGGTGCTGGAATGAAACCATTGGAGACTGAAGTTCTGCATGTTCCAGCAGGTCGAAGGAGGTGATCCTGCCCCTCTACTCTGCTCTTGTGAGACCTCACTTGGGAGTACTGTGTACAGTTCTGGTGTCCTCAACATAAAAAGGACATGGAGCTGTGGGAGCGAGTCCAGAGGAGGGCCACAAGGATGATAAGAGGGCTGGAGCACCTCTCGTATGAAGACAGGCTGAGAGAGTTGGGGCTGTTCAGCCTGGAGAAGAGAAGGCTGCGTGACCTCATAGCATCCTTCCAGTATCTGAAGGGGGTCTACAAGGATGCTGGGGAGGGACTCTTCCTTAGGGACTGTAGTGGTAGGACAAGTGGTAGTGGCTTCAAACTTAAACAGGGGAAGTTTAGATTAGATATAAGGAAGAAGTTCTTTACAGTGAGGGTGGTGAAGCACTGGAATGGGTTGCCCAGGGAGGTTGTGGATGCTCCATCCCTGGCGGTGTTCAAGGCCAGGTTGGACAGAGCCTTGGACCACATGGTTTAGGGCAAGGTGTCCCTGCCCATGGCAGGGGGGTTGGAACTAGATATCTTAAGGTCCTTTCCAACCCTTACTATTCTATGATTCTATGATTCTATGATTCTATGTACAGAAGTGGTGCCACCTACTTCTAGTTGCCTCATTAATGTCCTAGCCTGGTAGCCTGCCCCAAGGAACAAGAGGGCAAATTAGGGTCTACAGCCAGTCAGCCTTAAACCAGTTAAGCCAGCAGCAATGGTGGGTTTTCACATGGCTGTTTCATGTGAAAGTGACCTGCTGACATTTTGGAGATACCACTGAATGGCCCCTGGCTCAGAGCCAGTTCCTAAAGGTCCCAGATGTTTTCTTATGGAAAGGCACAGCTCCCTTCAGGACTGTATGTGAACTGGCGATGGAGATAAAAAGCTTATTTCATAGCACTCCTGGCAAAACTGAATGGCCAGCTGGGAGGGAAGCTGAGGAAATGTGGAGTCTTTCTTAGTTCCTCCAGTCTTTCCCTTCAAATTTGTTGCAGACCTGAAGCCTGACACAACCCAATGCCCTAAGCTGAATCACACTGAGAAACAGCTTATGATATAACCAAATCTTATGCACGCTGAGAAGCAGATTTAAACAGAGAGCTTTAGAAACATGCTGGGTGGTTTTTGTTTTGGTTTTACTTTTCTGTTTTGCTTTAGAGTGAGAGAAAATTATTAGTTCTTCATATTTCCTTAAAATTTACTTAGTGGATGAGGCCACCTTGAAGGACAGGATGTAGACAGCTTGTAAGCCTTGTGTTTCACTTTTATTGTGCGTTGATCATTTTATGGATAAAAGACGGGCTTTGTTATTGCAGCACTAGCAGCTGCATTTTAATATTCAGGCAGAGGATACACACTTACATCCTTTCCATCCGCCCTTTCTTCTTAAAGTTGATATACTGTGTTGCGGCTTTGCTATCCCACTATATCGTGGACCATATTGCTGGAGCTGGAGTCAACAGATGTCCTTCATGGACTATATTCATAGAGCTGATTAGAAAAAGCTTATTTTCCCTCAAATCAGAACTACTGGAGACAGCCAATGGATACTGAAAACAGCAAATCAACAAAGTGGGAGAGTTTCACCTTTTAAAGCAAAGACATGCTTAGAAGCAAGCCAAGTGAAGATTTCCTAAGTTTTCTTTGCAAATCAGAAATAGAATATGTTGTCCAGAAATAGTGTTTTAAAAATTATAATAAAAAACCCATTCCAGACAATACTCAACTCTGAAGCCTGATTTCACATTAAAAGAGAATAGGAATGGAAAGTTTCCAAACCAAATATTGTGTTTGTGCATGCACACACACACATGCACACAGGGTGTTTCATGACCAGCCCATTTCCTCAGATTGCTGCTTGCACTGGCTCTTCATTTGCCCAGACAGCCTGAGGGATGGATGTTAATCTGATTATATTTTTATATCCTTTCTCAGTTGCCAGAGGTTTCTCATCTACCTGGGCGGTGTAATTTGCCTTTCTGGCAATGATGATTGCCCATGCAGTCTTTTTCTCCCAGCATTTGGTGTGTATGTGTGTATAAATGAGTCCAAATGAGACTAAGGAGCACTTGTGTGTGCTGCTATTGCAGAGCAAAGGGAATTTTTTATGCAGGCAACAGCACTCTCAGCTTTAGGCAGGCTGCCTGGCAAAACCTCTCTTTACACAGTACCTACATCTCCGAGAGACCCGGCAGCCCACCCTGGGCTCGGCATGGTGCCATTGGAGCACATGGATACAGGAGCACGCACAGCCAGGAGGCCTAGCAAGAGCATCCAGCAGGAATGCTGACAGCAGGGATAGATCCAGGCTGGAACTGTTAAGATGTTTGGGCTGTCATTACACACTGTTACAGAGATATGCCAGCTCTCTTTAGACTTCAGACTAGCTGTTCTTCGCTGAAGAAATTATGATTTCCTGGTGGAACAAGTTCCTTTTTTTTTTATTATTGTTTAAAATAAAGCCCAGGCTTTACTATGAGTGTCTCCATAAAGAAGCAAAAGGGGATTCTACAGAATAGGTAAATTCCTATTTGTTTAGTATTAAAGTTAACAGATATTTACAGGGGAGGAGGCTTTTCATGATGAGAGCAGCATTTTCCAGGTGCTACTTCTATTTATTCCATCTGTTGTTCCCAGGAGTGGGATCCTTGATCCATTCAGTCTTTTTTACTTGCTGGTTTTTGCCTTTGTAACTCACATGGGAAGCTTCTGACCTCATACACTGCTTTTACGTCTCATCACTAAACTCAACAGGATCCCTCTCGATTTATACTTTAATGAGCAAAGAAAATTAGTATCACTTCTCTTTGAGAAGGCAAAAATGAAAAACATCTGATTTAGTACTAGTTTCACTATCTAAGAGAGGATAGCTAAAAAAAGATCCCAAGAATAAAAGCGCTGTGTAAAGTCAGTGTAGAACTTACATTAATGGACTAAACTGAAGCACAGAGTGATCAAAATGATGTGACTAAGTCCATGCCAGCTAATGCCCACTAGAAGAAGGTGCCTTCCACTGATTCAGTAAGTGGGAACTGGTCCAAGAAGACTAGTACAAAAAAGAAAAATGAAATAGTTTGAAGGAAGACTGCAACAAACAGAACAAATACAGTTATGCTAGTGTTTGTTTTGGAAGCAGAGTGTATACTCAGATGAGAAAGTGTCCTAACATGTAGCGTATTTTAGCTTGCCTGTGTACAGAGCTTCTTGGGCTTTTCATGATAATCACTTTTAACCTTTTGGAGAAGAATGACCATCCATTTGATACAAGACAAAATGAAGAAAACAGAGGCCAAACATAAATGTAGCAGAACAACCTGCCATAAAAATCTATGTTTTCCTTTTATTTGGAAAGTAATTAAATGCTAGAG
This sequence comes from Strigops habroptila, assembly GCF_004027225.2. Taxonomy (NCBI): domain Eukaryota; kingdom Metazoa; phylum Chordata; class Aves; order Psittaciformes; family Psittacidae; genus Strigops; species Strigops habroptila. The sequence goes on along the minus strand of NC_044284.2, from coordinate 34,151,733 downwards.
TTCAGGTTTCCTGAACTATGAAATTAGATATTTATCATATTGACTACAATTCTAACATTAATTTATACTTTCTTCAAAAAAGCTCTGGCTTATTGCTTTGAACACATCCATGTCAGTGTAAGACCTGAGTCTAAATGTTCAGTCTGAGAATGCTTCCACAGCTAGCACACTGCAGGACCTGCAGATTGGGTGGGTGGTATCACTCTTCACCTTTCTCTTCCTCACCACCTCACATAATCCTCCTGCCTTCATGACTGATCTTTATGTTAAGAAGCTGATAATATCCTGCAGGCCAAGTCTTGAGCTTTTAGGCAGGCACTTTCACATTTTCCTGCCTGCTGCCTCTTGGACAGGAAAGAGCCACCTTTGGAACCATGCTTTTTCTCTCCTTCACGTTCTTTTTCAATGTGCCCCTAAGATCTCAGTTGTGCTCCTGCCTCTTTCTGTGTCCTGTGTTATCTCTTGTCAAACCCCTGCAGACGAAGCATATCAGGGTTTGGTTTTGCAGAACAGAGCAGGACCATGACTGAAGCCTCAAGGCTCTACCACTGCACAAATGCATTTTCCAATTAGCTTCCAGTGTGCTGGGAAGAATTTTCCATAGGGAACATTCTGCTGTCAGCCACTCTCATACAAGTCATGAACGAAATCAGTGAAATCATGGTTTTGCCTATGTCAGGGCCATGTAACCAATGACAGAGCTCTTGGCAGGGATTGCTTTAATTATAGGTAGAGTAGTTGATCAAGACAGCAAACCCACAGATTTCAGCAAGAGAAACCAGCCCAGAAGTGCATGGTAGACACGTGATCGACATGGATAAGAGACAACAGATATAAATTGGTAGAAGAGTGTTCTGACTAGATATAAGGAAAAATCATCAGGATAGTCAAGGTTTAGAACAGGTTACCCTAAGAGGTTGTGCCATCTTTCTCCATTCTCTGAGGCTTGAGCTGAACAGCCTGTCCTGGTCTCAGAGGACCCTGCTTTGAGCAGGAGGTTGGACTGGAAACCTGCCCAAAGCCTTTCGCAGGTGAATTATTTTATTACCCCATCACCTAGCAGCAGCCAAAGGACCATATCTGCCTGCACTGGGTGATAACAGCAGAGAACCATCCTGACCAAATGTATGAGGCAAAATGAGTTCCCTTCTCTCGTTGGCGGGGTCCTCACTGCCTTCCCTGCCCATCAATGCTGTACCCTTGCTGCCCCTCAAGACGAAGTGTAGGGGAAGCAGCTACATTAAGATGTGAGGAAAGAAATAAGGATTTTCAGAAAAAACAAATGCGCTTGTAAATATAGAGATGAGATGTCCAACCCTGCTCCCAGGATCCGCTCACAAACTGCAGTGATGGTCTTACAGGAGGAGAAAAAAGTGGGGATAGTGAGAGGGGATCACAAAACCTCCAATTTCCCACCCACCCAACACAAAGTCAGCTGAAAGCCCATATTTGCTTTGTTTAGAACCGAGTTACCTGAATTCCCACCTTTGTTGCTTGAATTCTACTTCCCCTCAACACCCTCTTTTCCCTAGGAGCCTGAAGAACTGTTCGCCACATAATTCTTAGCTCAATTCTGTTTATATTAATTTCTTCCTCCAGTGCTTTGGTTCAAATTCAGCTTGACTCCAACAGATGCTGGCAGCAAATTAGTTAGAAAGCAGAAACCTAAGTACTGTAAGTGGTCTTCAGGATATCCAGTCTCAGTTTAGTTTTCAGGAGCATATCTTTCCTTCTGAAGCATTTTAGGCACTGTGGCTGTCGTACGCTGAATTTCCAACCTGTTACTTCCAACTTGGACGGTTCTTCAAGCCTCCTCTCTCTCTAGGCAGCTTTTCTCATAGGTACCTACCACCACATCCCCAAAGTCATCATCCCACTCTCTCAGGCTGAAATATTTTTCCATGGAGATTATACTCTCTGTCCAGCATTCAGATGCTCTCTGCCAAATCTCTCACCCCAAGCACTTTGTGATTTTTTTACTTTTACTGCTCAGGAGCCTCAGCTGATCACACAGCAAAGGCACCTACTGACATTCTCTTTTTTTCTGTGCCTGGAAAGGGGCAGGTGATGGTGCAGGAGACGATGTGGAGCCTAGTACACCTTTACGCATCCAGGATATAAGTATTTCACGTTATGTTGCTTTAACCTTCTGCTATTCAGGCACTGAGCTGGAGAATCTGTTCTCTTTTGTATCTGCTGATGTGACTGGATCCGTGCCCGTGCACATGACTTATATATTCCAGCGCAGTGCTGGCCACCGCAATATGCATCTTTGGTTTCGCAGCGATTTGGAAATAATCCCATTTCTCAGCACAAGGCTTTTTCCAATTTGAGATACTATTTTTCTCGGACAAAATGGAAAAACCGCGCTGCCAAACTTCCTCCACAGTTTGGGAAAGCTCATGCCGTTTATCCACTAGGTGACACTGTTTACCTACAGATCTTGTTCAACTTGTGTGAAACCCCACAAATCTTTCAAAAGTAGCATACGATATGTTTTGCTCTTAAAGAAAAAGGAGACTGGTTGCAGAGGATAAGGAAAATGGGCTGTCAGTGAGGTACAATTAAGGGCAAACCTACATTTACGAGACTTTATGGTCTGGTTTCAAACTATTTACTAAAATGCATTTTAAAAGCTTTTTATCAGCCCCACTTCAATGCCTTAGGAAATTGTTTTATTTAAAGAAAGGGAAAAAAAAGTAAAAATAAAGGCAGACACTCACCATCAGCACATATCTCAGCCTGGCTCAGATTTTGGCTTGGAGAACAGAGTGAACAGAATTGCATGGTAACAGAACCATGGAGGAAGGAGAAAACAGAAGAATTTCTGCAATCTCATCTGAAGAAGGCTTGGTGGAAAACTGTTTTCCAATCTCGTAAAAATTTCAGAATCTCACATTTTCTCCCCAGTCTTAAATAGGACTAGAAATGGTAATCTCTATTTCTGAAACCTGGTAGTCTGAAAGAAACAAAACCTGGTTAGATGCTGTTTGGATCTTAATGAAACATTTGGGCATTATTTCACACTTACATGTTATTTTTTCCTTAATATATTTTTTCTATAGAATCGTGTGTTTCTATTTGAAGAAGAATATCTTTCTTTATGAAATGCTGATCAAGTCAAAATATTTAAATTGAAAATGAGATATGCCAAAATCAGGAGCTTCCTCCAAGATGTATCAGTTTTTGATTAAAATTTTTGAATTAGAAAAATGCTCAGTTGCAAAATTCCTACACAAATCTGCTTCTGCACACTACTTAGCTCAATGCAGTTGGTGATTCTATCAGGGAAGTCTGTGCTAGTCTTAGCTGTGATCTCAGACTCGCAAGGAAACTAGACAAATCTGTTTGAATTGGGCATGCATTTTGGAAAACTTTGAGAAGTCCATTTTCTTTCTTCTCATTTGTGGTTACTGATAAGCTGAAAGAAACACCTCTCTTCTGAAGTCCTTAGGTTGGTCTTTCAGAAATACTAGTACCTGCAAGTGTCAAGGGAAGTATATGGGAGCACTGGGTGTCCAGGATCTCTAGGAACAGGCTCAGCACCTCCAGAAAGTAGGGAGGATTGCATGGGAACATTCCAACCCAATCCTCTTCCACTGTGAGTCAGCCATTTTTTCTGTAACCACAGCCCATAAGAAGCTTATGGCCTGGTTCGTGTTTAAGCATGGCCATGGTTTTCAGAGATTGCCTTTAATTCCAAGTAGAATCCGACTGTCTAGTCACATTCAAATATGGGATTTGGCTATGGCTGCAAGCACTCTCACAAAATATGGTTTGTGAATTTCTGAATTGATACATTTCTGAATGATACTGTTCATGCTTGTATGGGAAGATCTTCTTTTTCCTATTGTTTGGGCTATTGGGCATTTTCCTTCTTAGCTATGAAATAAACTACCAGCTAAATTAGACTATTTTCTGAAACCCTTTTCCTCATCTGCCTTCATCAGATATTCCCCCCAAAACCCCAAAAAGGTCAGCCTTAGCTAACTTTAAAGAAGTAGAACGTCAAGCCTGTGAAATGCAAACTCACCTTTCCACACTACTTCCAGCATACTCTGGTCCCTATTACATCCAGAAGACTGTCCACATACCACAACCAAAGCAAGGACCTCCTCATGCTTCCTTCTGAGTATTGGTCTCTCTCTTCATTTCTAATTGGTCATGCCATAGCTCAGGGTTTTTCTAGATGTTTGCAGATATATGGAGATACGTTAGGTTGAGTCCCACTGATCACTGTTGGCAACATTTGGTTCATCAGCAGTTAATGACTGAGCAAGAGACAAGCCTTGCTTCAAAGTTCTTGTGATCAGAGCACAGAAGGTAAGTGAGTGCCAGAGGTACATGGGTGCTCTAGGGATTTCTACCTCTGAGCCGGGAGCCTGCAGCAGAGCTGAGGTGCATGTGGAACTCCTGTCGCCAGGCACAGCCATGCTACTGCTGCTGCTTGTGTGATCCACAACATGGCCCATCCTTCAGTCACTACCTTTTTTGAAATCCACACAACATAATTGATAATTGTGTGAAAATCCTTGGGGGTTGGACAACATAATAGCAGTTTTACAAGAGCCTAGAAGACACTTAAAACTTTTATGGTGTTTTTGATGTAAAATTAGTGTTTTTCCCTGCTGTTCAATGTGGACAGTAGCTGCTGGCATAGTGTCAGTGGTTAGGTGGATGACGTTCTTTTTACATTTTTGAAGTGATTTTTGGGCCTGGCACCCATGCACATTACAGGGAGAGAAAGAGGAACAGGGGCTATGTTAAGAACCAGTGAAGCCCCTAATTTGTGTTTCAGTATGGACAGAATAAAGTTTTATTAGACCGTAACCTCAAATTGGACTACAGCTCTACTCTCTGCAAGTGTTTGACAATGTCACTTTTCTAAAATTGTTTTTACAGTATGGGGAAATGCCCAGGAGAATATATTGAGGTTGAGGTACTTGGTTTAAGAAGACATGGAGCCAACCAGCACAGCAGGAGCTTCTCCCAACAATGTTCCTGATCCTCAGTCTCAAATCAGAACACATCATGTATTTCAGCTTCACTTGGGGCTCTCCTTATTCATGAGTGTTACAGACAGAAAATATTTCAAACAACATGAAAGCTTTGTGAAGGCAAAGGGGAGGTGTGCAGGAAGAGAGAAAAAGGAACTGGTTCTCCAGAGAGCTGAGTCTAAAAAACTCTTTGCATTGGTGATACCATCCAGATTTGAAACTGCACCTCCAAAGGCAAAGGGAAGGAGCTAGTTTAATTTTGAATATTTGCATATCTCTTTCTCTTGCTGCATTGATATCAGATCTGCAACAATCTATTAAAGCTTTCATTTGAATAGCCATTATATGCCTGAGAATGGAGACTGGGCTCCTTGGGGGCGCTTAGAAATAAACAAATCATTTGTGGCACATGTGTTGTTCAAGCTTCAAGCAAGGTAAATGGAAAATACAGATTATGGTGCCTCAAGTCCTCTCCATTTTTCCCTCTTGTCAAACATTCTCAGATTCTTCAAAAGGAGAATCTAGCCATATTATTAGCAATAAAATGGCTTATAGCTGAAATTTTGAAAAGATTTAACAGTGTTCTTTGCAGGAATTGTGTTTCTCATTACATAAATCTCCAGGCTCTCAGGCAAACCTCAACCACCACGACGAGCCATTATGTCCTGCTGTGGCAGTGTCTCCACTTGAAAAAGGCAAAGATTCAGGGCTTTTTGACTTTCTTGTTTTCCATTGTTATTCCTTTTAAAGAAAAAAAAGCCACCACAAACCTATAACAAATCAAACAATACATTTACTGCAGAAAAGTCCCTGCAGATTTATCTGCACTGGGGCAGATTCAGTCCCCATTTACACCAGTGACCTATGAATGGCCAGGGATGGGCTGGAGAAAGGATGTGGATGGATGGATGGGTGGGTGGATGGATGGATGGATGGATGGATGGATGGATGGATGGATGGATGGATGGATGGATGGATGGATGGAGTAAGGGAGGGAGGGGGAGAACATAGAGGTCTTGGACTACCATCAGAAATGGGTGCAGGCTCCCTCCCCACCCTGCTTCTCCCCACGCTGATGGTGCTGGGACGGAGACACAGGCAGATGAATGCTCCAAAAAAACCAACACACTGTCCAATGGCAAAGCTAGGAGCAACCTCCCTAACTTCCCTGCCCTCAACTGTGCCTTCTGTGCCTGCTCTTCAGAGCAACATAAAAGCTGAAATTACCACTTAGCTAAAGACAGAGTGTTTCTGTTGATGCTTGTGGTCTTTCCCAGCCTGCCAACAGGGAATGATGTGTCTCACAGGCTTTATCCCCGCTGCTCATGTCTGCTGCATTTTGACCTGGAGCCTAATGCTACACATGGACTGCTGGACCTGAGATGCGCCTGGTCAAAGGGAGAGTGTGGATCCTTGGTCATCTGCTAATATGCTTGGAGAGCAAATACTGGGAACAGAATAAGATAAAGTGAAATCCCAGCAATCAGATGCTGGAACTGATGCAACTAAATTTTTAAATCTTCTGTTGAAAAATATGCTGTCGATTGACAGGCAAATTTCCCAGGTTGATATGGCAACTGGAAACACTGGAAATAAAAACCTGAGCAAATGCTCTTAAAGGAGAAAAATAGTCTTGCTCCTAATCAGCAGGGATTTCCATGCTTCATTCCTCAGCCTGCCTTCTTTTAAATTCACAACCTACAGGAACAGCAGTATCATGAGACGACGCTGATTTTCTTTCCATCAGCAGAGACTGTTTCTTGAAGGTTGCAGTAACACCTTTGGGCTTTTGTGTGATGGATCTACAGTCGCAGCACAGCTCTTAGCCTCTCTTCAGCAGTGGCTAGCATGGCCTGATGCCCCCACCAAAGTAATACTACTCTTTCTTTTAACACTGACAATATGTGGAGGGTAGGGTGGGAAAAGAGACAGAACTCTTGGTTATCTGTGTTATGACTATATCACTTATATCACTTCTTGTCTCAGCAGAAAGCTAGCAACATCTGAAGAGTCCTGATTCCTCCTGAACACATCCTGTAGCATAGCTCAGTGGGAATGGGTCAGCAGCCCACGCAAAGGCAACAGCTCAGACTGGGTAGGAGAGCCTAGCTGGCAGGTTGGCTGGGAACAAAGGAATTAATGACCCATAGGTGTCCAAAAAGCAGCTACAGGAAGAACATAAACAATATTTGCTTAGTTTATGTACTGCCTTTCCTCCATGCCTAGCCAATTTAGTATTAAACAGGAGAGGGAAATGGTCATTAAGCACCCAAGGCTGCCACTTCAAGAACTAAACAGGACATTCACACTTCTACGCCAGCTTCTTACTCCAAAAAGTTTTGGAGAAGAGAATTAGGATGAGAAGAAAGAAGGAACAGTTGAAGGCAGCATTCTGCAGAACTTGAATGCTAAACTTGCAGCTCTAACCGCTGGAACAAAAATAAGGGACCTCAAGAGAAAAACAGATGAGATGACTGGGAAATTATCCACCTCTTAAGATAGACCAGGACTATTTATATTCTAATATTTGACTAATAATTTTTTTCATTTCTAACCTCTTGCTTTCAACCTCAAGTGATTAATAAATAATCTCTAATTTACCACTAGAAGTATCATTTACCAATAAAGGTAAAAATGGCCTGTTCTAGATATGCTAAGAAAAGTGATGGGTGCAGCTGTCAGAGATGCTGGGCAAAGGAAAATGGTGCTTGCCATAAAATGTGATGGTCTGTGACAGGGATTTTACTACCTTGTGCTAAACTTTGGGGCAGGTAGGAGACACTTGCCTTGCAAGGTGCAGATGGCAATGTCCTCTACAGCTCTGGACCAAGCTGGAAAACTCGTCTGTATATTCTGGTCACCCTGCGGTTTGATTGGAGCGCACAGTCACATACAGCCTAGGATGCAGGACAGAAGGAGACTGGGGGTGCTTGGGGCAGTTCTAAGCTTGGAGTCTCCCTGCCAAACTTTGGAGAGCCCTGTGCTCTTCCCATCACAGCCTCACTGCTGATTAATTAGTGTCTTGGGACAGGGGGCTGCCCACTGTGACTGCATCAGTGACGACAGTGGTGGTGCCAAACACCTGGCAGGAGCCTGCTTTCTGGGAGGACACCTATTCAAGTGGACAAACCCTCCTTCCCTCTTTGCTCTTTCCCTTCGCAAATGCTGAAAGCACTTGCTAATCATGACAAAGCCCCTCAGATGCAACCGACCCTTCTCAAGCCAGAGTCCCGTAGATCAGAGTCAATTAAAATTTATTCGCTGAAGGGAACAAGAGAACATTAAAAAACCTACCTCAGAAAACCAGAGAGGCGATCTGCTCTTATTTTATATTTATTTTATCTTTTCTTTAAACGAAGGGTTGCTATTCTTTTCTCTCCCCGCAATGAAGTTAATAGATTTATTCATCAAGTGTTCCAAATTTAGACATCAAACTGATGTTTTTCTCCCACTGCTAATTTTATTCTTAGCAGCACTTACATAAAGGCAAGTGTTGCAATATGACAAAAATATAATTGCCCTCTGACCTGGAATGTACCAGCAGGTAAAGTACAGGGGTAAGTACAGGCAACTTCTCAACCAGGCTCTCCAAAACAGCAGGTCTTAAACCAGAACTTTTACTTACTTATTTATTTATTTTTTTAAAAATGCTGTTTTCTCTCAAGATCTACATCTGACCTATCTGTCTTTGTAGGCTGGCCCTGGACTACTAGGTTGTGTCCTTGCATTAACACAGTGGTTCTGGATGATGCTGTGTTTTGCAGGAAGGCCAGGGTTGCTGGCCTCAGTTCAGAAAGCAGCATCTTGTGTTTGTATGGGGTACACATCTGTTCATAGAGGCCATCTCCATGCTCCCAGATTGTTAGGTGTCAGCCTCTTCCTAAATGCTGATTTTCCTCCCGACACGTTTCTCTACATGCGCAGTCATGCTCACACTTAGGCTCCCAAGCACGTACCTAAAGTTTGCTTTCTTGCATCTGGCCCAGTTTGGATGATCCAGGCAAAGCAAAAGAAACTCCAGCCCTGCATGCTCCTTCAGCTCTTTCCGAGTGCTCTGCATTTGGAGGCAGTGGCCAGCAATGCACTGGAGAGCGAGCACACAGCAGAGAAGCTGTGCCTCTGGTGATTCCTCTGCTTGCAGAATGGACAGCCTGCAAGAAACACTACCTGCAGGGGCTCAGCTTTTTCCCACCTTTCCCATTTCCCAAAGTGGTGCTGTTTAATGTTGGTGAAAAGGATGCTGCCTGCCTTAGCCACCTGTGGGCTGTCTGCTAAAGACCCAAAAATGCACCCATACATATGCCCCAGAGAAAGAACCATAGGGCCAACTTCAGGATCCATTGCAGAAAGACACTGAGCAAAAAGCCAAGACCAAACCTAGTTTTAAACGCTGCTGAGCACACAAGACACTCTCACATACAATTACTACTAGAAAAGTGCAATTTGTGGTGCTGTCATCGGCAATGGTGAACCCTCTTGGCACTGTTCATTTCTATGACAGCACCCATTACTGTGCGCCCCATCCCATGGCATCCTGTGTCTTTACCTGGTTAAACAAAACCCAGCCCTTAGTAAAAGCTGCAGTTTTCCACCAGCTTTTGCGACTCAACTCTGGAGTCCCACACATTCCCATTGGCCCTGGTTGTGCCTCATTAGTTTGGCTTAATCAAGTGACAAGCATCACTCAAGGCCGGGGAACTGCTGTAGTCAATGCAGTCTATTCTCCACTGGATAGACGCATGTCACAGCCATTAGCATCAATGGGAGTTATAAATGCACAGCAGAGAAAGGCCCCAATGTGTCTACCACACATTAGGAAGGAACAGAGGGGCCAGTTCAGCTCTGGGGTAAGAGCCTGCAGCTCGGTCATGCCTTGCATTCAACTCAGCTTCAAACCAGCCCAATGCGATAATCACCAAAACTAAGGAAAAACAAACAAGAAACCAATCTCACCTGGTAGGTGGCTGAGTCCTATGTAAAAACCCCAAACAAGAAGGCCCAGGGCCATGGCATGTACAGCAGGCAGGTGTCCAAACACGCAGGCACCTGTGCTGAATGGTGTTGGGACTGCAGCCTTTCAGCAAGGCAGTGTCAGGAAAATTTCCACTTCTGCAGTACTTCTGTGGCAGGTAAAAAGCCCACAGGCTTTAGGATTGTCAAAGGGATATTTCGCAACAGAACTAAAAGAGCAAAAAAAAAATAAATAGTTGAAGACAGACAGGATGGAGATGCTGAGGACAGCTTAGGGGATGGCCAAAATGAGGAGCAGGCTGTGTGTCGACAGCAAGTGCGAGAGAAGGGCCACCGCATCTTCTGTGCGCATGTTCAGGCACCATCCTTAGCTGACATAAGAGGGAATCTTCATTGAAATCATCTTGCACCTGCCAAAGATCTGGCCTTGTAAGAGTTACATCTGAGCTAAGATGGTTGAGTCAGTCTTTGAGTTTCCCAATTTTAGGGAGGCTTTTTACTTTCCTTTCTTCTTTCTTTTTCCATTCAAATTGTTACTCATTCTCCTGGAGATTTAAAACAAAATTTAAACAGATACTTTGAAAAGGCATTTCTTCAAATATTATCCCAACTTGGGAGTTCTCATCTATGTTCACAAAGTAAGAAGAGGGAACCTGGAGGGTGTCATGGCACATATTTTAGTTCTGTGCATATCAGAAATGTCAGGTATTTATTACACCAAATGGTTTTTAAATATTTGCTTTTCAATTTGTGCTTAAATTACTGAAACCTTGTAAATATAATTGGACACTGGGGTCATATTAATCCCTTGTGACACTCTTTCACATATTGGTGTTTTACCTAGACACAGGGCACAGTGTTCCTTGCATCTTCAACTTTCCCATGGAAATTTCCCCTAGAACTTTGGTGATGTTGGGCTTGACTTACCTTCTGTGAAACAAAAAGCTAGTCCAAAATATGTAGCTCTATATCAGACTACTAGCACTTCACTGGTACTCCAAGAGTTAATAGCTGTAATGTATATCCCAACAAACTGTCTTAAGCTTTCTCCATATGTTAATTCCCTCTAATCCTGTCATCAGTACAGGTAGTTGGACAAACAGCATGATAATAAAGCAGTACTTATAATACATGTCCTTCAGTCCTAGATTAACCATGAGATTTTGCAGGCACCTAGGGATTTGATTTACCTACTGTGTGCAAATCGCCAGTAAAAGGAAGTATCCAGGAAAAGATATTTGCTCCCGCACTGTACTGTTTACCATTTGCTTTCTCCTTGATCTGTATGTGTGTCTGATCTACGCAATTTATTTATTCTAGCCCTTCATGATAATTTAATGCAGGGTCTAAGGATCTCGGACATTATCAACACACTGAGGGAGCTTTCTGTGAGCATCAGACGCACTCCTTCGTGTCTCCCAAGTGCTGCCTCTTTCACCACAATCAAGAATTTAAAAAGCTAAAAGAATCCAAACTGAAGAAGCTTTTTTCCCCATGACTGCTACAGGTGCTTACTTGGTTCTGGATAAATGCAGCTCCCTTCCCCCCAGCCCACCACCACTTTTTTTTTTTTTTTAATTCCTCTCAACGTGTTGTAGCTTTATATGAGGCTAATGGAGCAAGGCAATGCTCAAACGTCAAATTAAACTGCACAGCTCTGTAATCACTCAGACTGACATGGCATAAAAGGATAATTAGTAGTTCATTACATGGAACATTGTTTGTTCAGCTAAATTGATTTCTCTCAGCTGCCCATGTTTTCTGTTTACTTAGTGAGTGCTCCACTGCACATTCTTATTTGTGAACTAGGAAATCCCTTCCCCTGAACTTTTTTTTTTCCTCTAATCAGCACTGAGGTTTTTAAATATAGTTTGTTGGAGGTAGATGAACCCCCAAAATTATAGACAGGTGCATGGCAACAATAGCCCGCGTGGAGCGATACGCAGTGCAAAACAAGCTGTGGTTAAGGAGACCTACCCAAGTATCCCAAACAGGGCCATGTGCACCCATCTGCTTTGTACATTGAAATTCCTAGCCTGGTTGTTTCCTTTTCAACTTACAGTGAACTTGCCTTTCTCTCATAGTGGAAAGAAAAAAAAAAAAAAAAGAAGAAAAAAGTGAGGCTATAATCCTTCAGTGCTGGGAGTGGAAATTCTGCAACAAAGTCTTCTTTAAAGACTCCCTTTTGCTCACTGGGACCCAGAGAAAAGAGGAGATTGTTGTTTTAAACATGCTTTTCTTTCTGCTTGCAATTAAGGCTGAGGAACAACTACCCAACTTCAAATGTTTCTAAACTAGCTGCCTCATGAAATCTCTCGACTCCGCTGAATTTCAAAATCCTGACAGTAGTTACAAGTAAATGTCTCGGAGTTATCAACTCCCACACTTCTGGTGTCAGTCTCAATACATTTCTATTTTGCTTACTAGTGTCAGTCTCAATACATTTCTATTTTGCTTAAAGCCCTAACTTTTGATGTCATTTTGATTACATTTTAAAAAGGGTTCTTGTTTAGGTAGAAAATGTGATCCCTAATGAGTCAGAACATGAGAGAAAAACAGACAAATGACTTATTTTTTGAAGACTATTTGAAAACTTTTGCTTCAGTGCTGCCTACAGCATCCCAGCTGCCACCAAAAGACATCCACTTTTCCATGGGCCTTGCAGATACTACATTTTCAGTGCTGGCGTGCTTGAATCGGAAGCCATGCTTGTTTTTTAAACCAATTTCTGAAAATTTACCCTGTTTCTCACAGTGACCCTGTAAGAAAAGTGGTTCTCACTTTCTCTAAATTTCAGTGACATTTCAGGGCAGGCTTCTACCCTTAATGGCAATATCAAACTAAAATATTCCCACGCCCTGCTGCTCGTTCTGGCCTCTACCCCTGCCTTATGTGTGTTGCCACAACACTGTGAAGTGGATCATGGAACTGAAAAAAAAAATTTACATTTGTGCCAGGTTATCCTCCAGCAAGCTCAGATGCCTCAGCCAGCTCACCCCATGGACCATGGTGCCAGTCAGGAAGGGGACAGGAGGAAGCAGCCAGGATGAACTGCTTGGTGGGAACTGTTTGGGCTCACAGCATCATGAGAAAATGAACTTAGAGCTGTGGGCAGATCAACCCCTCGGCACACTTCTACCCCGGCTTTACTCAACACCTCTGTGGAGCCTAAGGTGGTGCCCATGATCCACAGCACATCCTAGCCAGTCACATGAAAAAGCAAAGCCATTTTAGTGCCATGTAAATCTCTCCAGATTTTTTTACCCTTTCCTGTCTCCTCACGGTCACATACAGGGACCCCTTTCACTATGTCCACAGCAACAAATAATTTTCTTTTTCCTTTAATCACTATCTTTTTCTACCTTTTGATAGCTGCTCTCAGCATGCTTTGATTTTATCCCCATCACCTAAACACAGATCACCTTTAAACTTACATTTTTTCCCACTGTTACCATACCATTTACAACCACATGCTATGAACATACTGCTTTGGGAATCCCTAAACAGATCTGGAGGCCATTTCAGTGGCAGCACACCCAGGGCTTCAGCTGCAAAACCAGGAATGATTGCACATCTAAAAGCTCAGGGCAATAGGAAACCCTCATCTCCTTTGGACAAATACATTTCCCTGAGCAGCTATTTCTTTGCTCACTCAGTTAAGGCAGGTTTGCAATTAGTCTCCCTACAAACCAGCCCGCACAGGGCCACACCACTGGCATGCACATGCTCAGGCCTGCCTAACCCCATGGGAGGGGAGCACCATGCTTGCTCCAGCCCTGTGGCAAGCTCCCTCTCTTCTCCCTCTGCATATGCAAGTCTGCAGAGCCAGAGGAAGGAGAAATGTTTTCTACTGGCCGGGGCTGGGCAAGCATTAACCATTTTGGCTGCTGAACTAAAACCTGCTTAGAAAAGGACAGAACAAAACCAGTGTATTTCTCCTTTCTTGACAAAATGAGAAAAAAGAAAAAGAAAAAAAAAAGGAAAAAGACACTTGTGCTTTATGTAGAGGGATATGATCGATTTGGCTTCTGCCCTGAACTGAAATAAAAATAAAATTCTGTTTGAGTAGTTGTAACAAAAACAAAAGATGAAAGATAAGCCTTGAAATATCTTGTCAATGATCTCTTCCTTCAATTACCAGCTCAGTGACAGAGCCTGCACCAAAGGCACCAGCGATTTCAGTCCAATTCCTTTTTCTGCTGAAACTGTTTGAAAAAATTACTTCAAAAATTTGATTTCCACCTGCAATTACCTTCAGTGTGATGGAAACCTCATTTTTTGAATGAGGAAACTATTTACTAAAAGAATATAGGTCCAGAGTGCATCCTGACCACAAATATGAGTATCAGCTACAACAGTCCCTCTGAGTGAGAGCGACACTGCTCAGGAACCACTTCTAGCAGCACTTCCTCAGCAACGATCTAATTCCTGTAAAGGAAATGGAGGCTTTTGTGCAGTCAGGCATCACCCTTTCAAGACATTGTATAATATTTGTGCTATTGCCTTCTCCAGTAGCACTGAGAGACATTTTACTATAGGACTGATTTGTCTGATGTTATTTTCCCTCTGTTCCTGCTCCAGGCTGCCTAGAGTGGAGCCAGTAGCTGCTGACCCAAACTGTCATGGCTTGAACTATTCACGTTGCTCTCTACCATGGCTTGCTACTTTCTGCCACAGTAATGAAGCTTCTTGCCTGGATCTGGCTGATGCAGAGCATGGGTAAATCACTGCAATGGCCAAGCTGCAGGCTTCCCAAGATGATTTTGCCACTCCTCAGCCATGGGTACAGCTCTGCAGCAGATCCTTCTGATGGAAACCCTAGCAAATAACTGTCTCCTCCACCTGTACTGGTGTTTCCTTGATTCTCTGGTTCACTCATGCTACTGTGGGGCTCCTCTCTGCTACTGGCCACTTGTCAGAAATGTGGATTTGGAAAATAGACAGGTCTTGTTTCTGCTGCAGACCAACATGAACTCACACAGCTAAAATCCCCGGCAAAATACTCAATATTTATACAGGTTTCAGTCATTCTTTTTTTTTTTTTTCTGGAAAAATCCTGCAGCATGTATCTGTCCCTGGACAATTTGTTCACTGCAAACTAATTGCCTGCAAATCATTTGTTTGATCCAAGACACATCTTCAAAGGGAATTTCCACAGACTGTTCCTGGCATTTAGTACAAAGTTTACCAGTCATAACGAAATCCAAACCAATCATTAGCTCATCTGCTATCTCAGCTTTCCAGACTTTTATTTTGCTCCAAGGATCCAAATTTCCAAGTATTTTGACAATAGCACATTCCTCCATAACTGTCTCTATTTGAGGGCAATTAGGTCAGTTGCGTTTGGACACCTCATTGCATATGCTTCTGAATGTGTCTGGTCTAGTAACAGCTCTGCTGGAGCCAGCATCCACTGTCCCCACGCGTTTCCCAGGTCCTACTGCCCTTTCAGCAACCAAACTTTCTCCTATAGTTGTTTAACCACCCAAAACAGAACAAGCAGTTCTGCAAGCTAACGAAGCTAAGGAAGCCTGATTTCCTATGCATTTACCTCTCGCCACTGCCTTTGGTGTCTGAGGATGAAGTTCCTGTAGAACTATTTGACATAATCTGTCATCCATATGTATTTTGCCCTCTTCTATGTTGATTTTATACAGTTTGGGCTCCTGCCTCAAGACTAATTGGGAACCTCTTGAAACCTGTAGGTTCCTTCATGTTCATGTCAAGTTTAGATGAAATCAGCACATGAGTTCCAAAGTCATTAGCAGGGGGGACACAGGTGCATATGGACAGCATGCCTTTGTAAGCCTTTGGTCGCACAGGAAAACAGGCAAGCAAAGACCATGGTGCTAAGCACTGAAACTCCTATTGTGCCACCTCCCTCTGGCAGAAGCCTTCCACCAGACTGGGAGAGGGATGCTGATAGACACCAGTGACAGTCCTCCCTGACCGACCTCTAACAGTCATTTACATGGCATTTTCACAGTGCTGGTGTGTAAGTGAACTGCTCTCACTAGGTACTGCACTATTGCAAATTGCTTTCATTTAAATAAATTAACTTATATTTTTCACTATTGTTTTTAAATATCTGAAAGCAGATTAGAATCCCCTTTCCCTCTCGCTTACTTGACACAGATTCACTTCCTGCATTCTTGGTAGTCATCTTCCATAGTGTCTGATTCCTCCAACTCTTGTACTGGAGATTGAATGATTTTGAGTAAGAAGCTCTTTGTTGGTTTTGCCTTTCTTTAAAGCTACTGGATAATTTTTGCACCCCAAAGATTAACCTTTCCCAAATGATTCCAGACCATTAAATATACATATTAAAAAAACCCCCAAGCAACACGTTCAAAACACATTAGTATGTATCAAGTAGATTGAAATGAGCTTCTAAGGATAACTCAGTAGTATCACAAAACCAAATTTTGTTTGCAGGCAGGTGGCAAGAGGAAAGCAAAAGTTCAAATGGTGGTGAGAAGGAGCCTTGACATCAGCAGAGCCAAGGACCGGAAGACTTACAAGGCGGAGTAAACCCACTCTAAGCTGTTCCAACAATAAACAGTTATTTTTGAACTAATACCTTTGAAGAACTTTAGCCTTAGCTGAAGAGATCTATAAACCACACATAAAGACCACCAGTGAGTAGGTATTAACACCACCAACCACAAAATGCCCCCTCTCTAAATGGTACCCAGCTCCCTCCCCTCTCTTGGAGTATTCTGCACAGAACAGCAATGCTGTGATGAATAATTTTTCTCATGGTGATAAATATAATTAGATAATAAATTCATGTCAATCTTTGAGAGTAGAATTGCCATCTACCCTGTATAATGGTTGGAGGGGAGTTAATTCACCTGTCACTGAATACATTCTCGCTTACTTAAGCTTGTTTAAAAAAAAAACAAAACAAAAAAACCCCACAGCCAGAAATCCAGCAATGTCTTAGGACAATGACTGTGCCACTTGCTCCTGTGAATGGGCTGCCCATCCTGAGATCCACAACCTGGCACCTCTTTCCTACCACTCATCCAACTTACTGCTTACTGACATGACAGAATATAACTTTTGCCATTGCACCATAACTAATGAAGTGTTAAAGTGAGTGCTAGCAGTTGTGCATCTGCTGTGGAGAATGCACAGGGACAGAAAACAAGTCCTGTGGCAGAGCTAAACCCACAACTGCCAAAACCTTTCTAGGACCGGGTGGTGGAAACTCCAGTCAGACACTGAGGCTTGTTGGTTCTCCTGGTTTTTGATCCTGATCATACAAAAACTCATGTGCGTAAAGTCATGAATACAAATGGTGTCTCTGCAGCCAAGGGAGCTTTTCACATGAATAGATTTTCAAAGAAAATGCAAGGATTTACAGGATTAGGACCTGAAAGTCTTGGCTTTATGTCTTTCAATGGAGTTATACTGTGCCAGTTATACTCAAGAAATGCTATCATTTTAAGAGACCGAACGCTGTCAAGTGCCAGGAACTTTGCTGGAGATGAGATCTGGGGTCTTCTTACTTGGCCAACCTGATGAAACAGAATTAAGCTTCAAATGAGCCACATTGCAAATTGAGGCTATAAAGGTCAGTGATCCTTATTTTCTGGCTGGTAAAAATAGGTGTTTGCTCCTCTGACTCTGACTTCTGACTAAGGTAATTTTTAACCATTATTGATATTTTGGTCCAGACCCAGTAGGTAAAAAATGTTTGTTCCTATATTTAGTTTATATCACCTGACTTTCATCCCTGATTTTAGAAATAGAATTCTAGGAGAGCAGCAGTAGCTACTTGCTTCTGAGTGTACTGTGTTTAGCCACACACTAATTCAAGGTTATGTGTCTAGAAACTTGGATAAGAAGATATCAAAAAAGCTCCAGCAGGCACAAAGATCAACAATGGGTTGAATAAATACACCTTATTTCTCCCCACAAATGGGCCTAGCTTGGAAATAGCCCAAGCTCTTTTAGCTCCCAACCTTATTTCCCAATGTCACCTCTAGATCTTTTATTCATCAATTACCAACATGCTACCAATGAAGTGATTTTGCATCCAGCTCAGGTACAAGATTCAGTAAACTGCAGTGGGGTCATCTCCAAAGCTTTCTTGTTTCTTGCTACTTGAAAGTGATTGCAGCCATTTTGTCAGTAATTAATCTGTTCATTCAGGTTTGGATTAACAAAAATAAACCTCAGTAGAACTTAAGTAGAAAGGAAAGGCCAGCATAAATCAATGCACACTTGCAGAATTGCTTATTTTGGTCAGGGATAGAAAGATTAATGTTCTCTTCCTTTCTTACATTGTAATTGAAGTGTGTTTTTTGGCCCCCAACTTCGGCGAGCAGATCCAAGGCAGAGGGGAGAGAGGGGCATGTGAGACTGTAGAAGGCACACAGGGTGCAGACTCCAGGAGTTAGGAAATGGGAGTTACAGAGCAAGATGGCCTATTTTTTGTACTTTTTAATGTGAGGCCTGTTTTTTTAAACCTCTCAGCAGGAACAGCAAAGTTTTCCAAGTCATCACCTAGCAACAAAACCCAGAAAAACATTTGCAAAGCAGTTTTGCATCCCTGGAAGAACTAACTTGTTGAAGGCTGAATTTGCTATGGAGAGGGATTGAATGCTCTGTTCTTATTCAGAGTGCTGAGACGTGCAGTCCTCTTTCACTGAGAACAGAAATTCATTAATGCACATACACACACACTTTAAGTGTAGCTTTGGAGGTGTTCTCAGACAGAGCTTTTGGACCACAGGGGTGTGGTTTCAACTGAAAAGCAAGTGAAAACAAATTAAAACAATTTCTTCTTTTACGGTATATGATTCTGTGTTATAGATTGTGTTTATATGCACTTTCTGCGTGGTGGATAACAGGATCAATATTTAATCTCGAAATCTATTCTTAAGAGCATTTCACTTCAAATTAAAATAACTTTGATAAAAAAAAACAAACCCAAATAAACCAAAACAAAACCCAAACCCAAAAAACTCTTTAGCAGAAGAGATCTGTTTGAAGTCATAGTGAATGACCTGGCTTGATACACCATATATTTTCACGAAACAAAATCTTTTTTATCATTATTTGCAAAAAAAGGGATTTGCTGAAAGATCATATTTTTCTTGTAAGATTCTTCCTCTTCCTTTCTCACTGAACACAAGGAGTTTTCATGACCACTGAGGTCTTCAACTGTCATGACTGATGGGAGCAAGACCCTACAGAAACTGTTACAAAGGGTCTGCCCACACAGTGCAAACCCATGCTTTCTTAGACATCCTCCAGTTTTCTCTGAGTGCCATCAACAGCCATTTCTTGTCAGCATGCAGACACACCGTGTTCATAGCCCAGAAACAATATGACTGTGTCAGTGCAGCATTACATTGTGTGAATGAACTCAGGCTCTTGGGAAGGCTAATCAGTCCAGTTGCATGACTATGCTGATTTGTGCTTCTGGTTTTCATTAGCATCACCTCTGAAGTGTCTGTACCATGCTGCACTGCACAGTGTAAGCAAATAATGAATTTATTTTTCCATATTTAGTAGGCAGAAAGGATATAGATATTATCGGGCCAGGAAAAAAAATCCAGCTAATAGTGAAGTTACTTGGTGGTAACATTACATATATTTACACATTCATCTTTCCTTACTGCTGTAATGGTTGAAATTCTGCTAACGGGCCAGCTCTGTGGCTAATATGTATATAGAGTGCAGAGCAGAATAGTCACATTCAATTCAGTACAGCATTTAACCTCAAACTGTGGATATACTTCTGACAGGCACTAGTTGTACATAATCATTTTAGACCAGGGTCTGTAGAAAGAAGAATTTACAGGAGGATATGGATTTAATCCCGCGTTGGTCACACATAACCACTACGCAGCTTTGCGAATGGTCATTTTGCAGGATTGGTTACATTCCTTATCACTGCGGGAGTTTTGCACAGCTTCCAAATATTTCCTGGGATATTTTTGTCCATTACCACTTTCCTGCTTTTCCTAGCTTTCACCAAATAGTAAAAAACATTTGGGACTCCATGGGGCTTGCAGCGAACAAAAACTCACTCATGAGTGTTCCCATCTTATTGGGAAATGTTTGCAAAGATAGAACCTTTTCTTTCTTTTCTTTGCAGCTAAATAAATGGTTAAATGCTGAACTCTCGAAATCTTCCCGAAGTGTTTCTAGGCCTTGGGGAGCATTAACGTAATCACAGGTTTGTGACCCACCCACTAGGGGTTAAGTGCTCCTACACAGTTCGTTCAGAAGGCGTGCTGCTCCTTTCCTCCTATCTTTGTGCCCTGAAGTCACCGGGGGTATCATGCATGCAAAAGTGGTGTAAGAGAATGAAGAATCAGGCCCTTCTTCCTTGTGTTGTTCAGCAGGTCCTGCTTTGTCAACTGTGATTCCTTGCAAGCATAAGAGGGAGGACTGACCCTCTGAGTCCTCATTTCTCTCATTTGATCTCAGTAAACCTTTCATCCTGCCACTGCTTCCTCTTGTGTTGTATCTCATCCTTTTAACATCTGTGTGTAACCTCAAGTTAGTCACCACTCACAAGGCTAGCAAGGGCAAATGCAATCTATGGAAGGGTTGCTTTCCCTTCCTGAGTCATCTTCACCAAAGATCAGCCTGTCTGTTTCTCTTGCTCTCGTTTCCAAACCAGGTGGACAGTGGTTGTTAGGTTGACATGGAAAGTTGGTGTCTCAAAAATCGACATTTCTGTGGAACATGTACTGCTGGCATTCATGGACTGCAAATTTGTGGCTCACTTACACTATTGATAGTCTCTCACCACTACCAGGCTGCAGAGAAGACAACAAACATACAACAAACATCACACATACACCTGCAATTTCTGTGCTTTTTACCTAATATCAAACAAAGATCACAGGTCAGCATTTTAATAATGCAGTACACATTATAAGTACTGAATATGTGGCCTTCAGACACTGGCACATCTGCAGCAGGGTGCTACACTCAGAAGAGCACATTTTGGAGAGAAAAAAGTTTTCTGGCAATTACGATAAGGGCCTGGAGGTCAAGATGCTTGGCTACTACTACTTTTCTTTAACCTCTTTTTGCAAAATGGGGGTAATATTTTCCTGTGATATTGTTTCGACTGCTATGCAGTTTTAGTGGCTTTTGTAAAAGACACGGATCTTCAGAAAGGTCATAACAAAGCAGAATTTAATTAATAGGGTGCCGTGGTGGAGACAACTGTGCATTCCAGACAAAATTCGCATCCTCAATCTCCATCTAAATCACAATAAAAAACTCTTACACTTGTTTCATCAAGCGTTCATGAGCTTTTACTTTGCACAAACTACTGCCCAGGACACCTGCAGCTCTAGGCCTGTTTGCCTGGTTTAGTCTCTATCTATTGCTTCGTATTAATAACTTCTCATTTTCTTGTATATTAATATATTCAGAATGACAATTGACATAGCTTCCAGCTGCATCATACTGAAGTAGAACAACAAGCCGCAGCATTTTAGGGCCATGTTAACCGTTTATTACAATAAAGATGCTATCTTGGAGCCCTCATTAATGGCAATATTGCAGCTGTACATACTGCAAGTAGATGCATAATCAGTGATATAAAGCTTGTACACAGCAGATGGAAATAAGAGAAGGTAAAATAAAAGCTGTAAGCTAAAATATGTACTCAGTGAAGCCAACAGAATTCCTGAAATATCTGTGGTCTAAAGAATTTAATATAAGACTTTTAAGAAAAGCTTATTAAGAACAGACAAACTGTAGGTCACACATATGATCATTACTAGCCCAAGACAGAGAAGTGATAAATAGCTATGTAGGAAAAGGCAGGAACTATCTGCAGCTATGTCTGTCCTGTGTGTGAAGCAAAGGAAAAAGATGTCACCTTCCTAATAGGATGCTGGTATTGGACTAGAAATAAGGACAGGACACGGTACCTACCAAAAATTGGCATTTTTGCAACAAGAGTGGCCACAGCACACTGAAATATTCTAAAGGAACTAGCTGAGAAGTGCTATGTTAAAGTTAGTCTAACATTAGAAAAGTGGGAATGAAGACACAACCGACCCACTGAGATATTCTTCCATCAGTGCCATGACACTGAACTTATGGAGCAAATTTTCCCAAGGTCTTCTCTTACATGAAGTCTTTGGGATCCAGCAGCCTTGGTTGAGCAACGGGCAGTACATCGAGCCTCTTTCTTCCACTCTTTTTATTGGAACTTGTTTACAAAACTCGCTAATAATTATCATCTCTGGAACATTAGTCTCGCCAGGAAATTCAGTTCGAATTGGCTAATAGCTTGATTTGTTACTAGAGAGGAATAAGTGATGTCCAGATCTGACTAAATAAAATTTCCTTAGGAAACCAGACTTTAAATTATATGTGGCATTTCACAGAAGCTAGCTGAAGAACAATCCCAGAAAAATAATGGAACAGTTTGTTCAGTATTTTAATAACAGATAATTAGTGCCAAGGACATAAATCATACCAGGGTATGTATTAGCGTATTTTTGACACAGCTTAGGAATTAGCAAACCTGTCTAGGAGGTATTTTTGGGGATGGGAGGGGAGGGTAGAAGGGTTATGGGGCAGGCTCATGAAGACTGTTTGTTCACATAGGGCTCTTGAACGTTTCTATCACAAGTGAAATTCTGAGTTAAAACTTTTGTTAAAAGGAATCATATAGTAGTATATCCTTTCAGTATCCTGAAACTGTCTTTGTGATGAGAGCAATTTTTTAAGGGAGAAATACCAATTAACAGGATAGCTTTAGAAAGATGCATGGAAAAAATTAGAAAGTATTCCCCTATCGTCTGGCAGTATTTAAAGGTTGTTACCAACAACCCCTGTGATGATATACAATTGCTGCTGATAAAGCTTCAGCAGACATCACTAAGATTCATTACTATTACAGAGTGAGCCAAATCTCCCGGTCAAATAATTGTGATTCAGTTTGGCTGCATTTAATACAGCCAAATGCAAGGTGATACATCTGGGAACCTGGAGGGCAGATTACAGCTATAAAATGGAAGATTCTGTCTTGGAAAAAAGTGACCCTGAGTGAGACTGAAAAAGTCGGTGGAGATAACAGCTTCAACATGAGCTCTCAATGCAAAGCTGCAGCTAAAAGGGCAAGTGTGTCATCTTAGTGTATGAAAAGGGAGCTATCAAATTAGAGGTGGGGAAGCGATCCTACCTCAGCAGAGAGCTACACCAGGATCATGACAGCAAAACTACATCTACTTTGGAGGTTCATTTGTGTATCTGGAAACAGTAGAAAGAGTTCAGACAGAACCACACAAATAATATGGAGAACTAGACTTATGGGGGAAAATCTAAGGAGCTCAGTACATTCAGGTGTTTGAGGAAGAGTTTGGGAGGAGACTTGGTCATTACAAATGTTGAATGAAGAGGTTCTCAGAGGGGAAAGGCAATTTCTGCTCCCTGAATTAATTTTGGCATGTTGCCACATGAGCACAGCAGAACCTTCTGGGTTTCCAGGGAAGACAGTGCTATCAGTACCTCTGGGGAAGGAATATCTGATAAAAATAGACATGGGCGCATGCTATCAGTTTTACCTCTGCTCCATATAATAACAGAATTATTTTATTTCATTGCAGAGAAAGATTGTCAAAAAGACTATCACACTGCCATACCCGAACTTTTATCATCTGGCCTTGTATTGACTTCTAAGGAGGCCAGGTCTGCAAAATGCTGAGTGCTCTCAGCTGTAGAGGAGTGAAGGTTTTTTAGTATTATTATTAATTTTATGTTCATTTTATATTCATTTTAGTATTATCAATTTATCTCAACTGATCCAGTCTGTGCTTGGTTATATGTTTATATATAACTGTATACAAATATAGTAACATATATCAGCTAAAGGGAATTTTGTCTTCAAAATTATTTCAATGGTGCACATCTCTTTGTACTATTCCTAGACCTGCATATATGAGTAGTGTGAGGGGATATTCCATTAATGTTCCAACATGAAAATAGGCTGTGAAGACTGTGCTCCTGTCAGTTTCCTCTCCCTCTCAACTATCTCAACGAACAGAAATCCTAAGCTTTAAATTCAGAAATTACCCTGCTTTATAACAAGATATGGAGTTAATTCTATTTTCTAACTCCCTGTGTGAGGATCTACTTTCATTTCTAGAGAAGTCAAAGTGGTTCAGATCAAGTTTGGAGTAGTTCACATGATTAGCTTAAAAAAAGCCACAGAAGCAGGTACTGCACACAGCAGTAACTATTTACTATTTTGAGTTTCTGCTAAGTGATGCTCCCAATTTTGCTGAATGATTTTGCAGCTAATCCCAGATATTTGCACTGATGTAGATAACTCCACCCACTAATTACCTGGGAAAAAAAAAATCCCAGGTCAGGTGTTCCTCCTACAGTAATACCTGGCAGCAAACATAAACCAGACATTGTTACCTGACAAGCTATACATGATGCATCATGTTGCAATGTGAGGGATAAGACATTTTTCCATGTTTACCACCCACTGTTAAACTTGCGTAAAGAAATGCCAGCTCTTCAGTTTCCTCAGCAGAGAGAAGCTGTTCAGACCTTCCCGTCCTTACGCTGTCCAAACATTCTAGGAAAGCTGGTGACTGCTTCTTTAGAAAAAACAGGTCAGAGGCATTTAAAATAAACCTCCCACCTAAAAATCTTTTCAAAGTTCTAGGAGTTCAAGCGATCCTTTCCTGCCCACTCATAACAGATTATTTTCACAGCCTGCATGAGGAGCAGCACTGATGGCTCAGAGCAAATCCCCTAATATCAAGTCCTTCCAGGCCTCCCAGGATACTGACTGTGCAAGTCTAGATTCGAGGTCCAAGCCCACACTCGCCCTTGTGACTGCCTGGCAGAATTCAGCAGATCACTCTCTACATTTCCATTTCCAAGATCATGGCATTTTGGATACCTGTAAATTATATCAATTGAAGGCAATGAGCTGCGTTCAGCCCAGTGACTGTGTGCCATACTGGTGCCTTGGGAAATTGCTGCAATTTTACAAGCTGGCTCTATCAGCAAAGGTTACACGGTTCTTCATGAAAACACTGCAAAGATGTCACAGACTATGTTCATAAATTGCTGTTGAATTCACTTCTTCAGGTTAAGGAAAGTGAATGTTTTGCATGCTTGAGTTTGGAAACTGAAATGCTTTTCTATGGTTTAACTCTCAGTGGAAAAGGCAGAATGAAGTCAGTTTAATGCCAAAGTTTTAGTGGGCATAGCCTTGATTTTTGTTTAGCTGAGATCAAAAACAAAGGCAGAATAATGTTTGACTGCTCTGAGGAGAATTGGTAATTGAATATTTCAAGCACATCTTTGAAGTGTCCTGTTCTGTATCATGGCATTAAAAGGTGGCTCTGGGAGATACCTACAGTTACACCTACCTGCTTACCTGGGAGAAGTGGAGGAGGCTCGGGGGAAGAAAAGGCCCAATGAGAGATTAAATAAGAAGAAAAGAGAATACAATGAAGGAAATGTCCTCAGGGGTTTTTTTGTTTGTTTGTTTGTTTGTTTTTGTTTTTTTTTTTCTCTCTGTTTGTTGCCAAGGAACCTCGGACCTAGCCTACACAGGATCCTTCCTTGGATCTATTTCTTGTCACAATCCTAATTGCAGCTCGGTTGGTGTGTGCAAAATTCCTTCTCCCCATTTAGTAAAATGAAAGGTTCCATCAGAGTGAGCACATCTGCATGTGCTAAAAATGGAAATGCAAAACCAATGCAAAATATATTAAACAAATTTTTTTTTTAATTTTTTTTTTTTCTTTGTGGGGGTTGGAGGAGAGAGAAGGAATCTAGAAGTGCCAGGGCTGAACCACATAAAAATGAAGCAAGATGAAGGCCTACATCATAAGTCTTCCTGCCAAAGAGGTGTGCGCAGTCTTTGAAAGAACATATGCTGCATTGTTGTACTGTAGATTCGGCATTCTAAAAAGTCTCCTTTAACTGGTGCAAAAGCATATGCATGTGGTTCAGGTTTGTGCTAATATGGAAGTGTCAAAATACCCACACGCATAGTCCAAAGCCAATGAGACACTGGGGGAGGTGGAGGGGAGAGACAGAAAACTGAAAGCCATGTTTCACTCAATCTATTTCTTATCAGTCATCCTGGGAGCTGTCAATCACTCTCATCTGCCCTCTTCGTGGAAGTCCCAATCAATTCCTTCAGCTGTATAGGACTGAAGTGTGCAATGGCCAGGGCTTTAAGAAGAGTAATTTCAGAAGTCTCCAAAACCATGCAGCCTACCAAGCATTAAGAAAATTCTTCAAGGGAAAAGCCTGGGAAAAAGTGAGGTGGCTTGAGCTGCACCTTGACACCAAGAACCATCCCTCTCCAAGCTCACAGGCTGCTCTTTCATTTTCACATCTTGCCGGATACTGAGGAAATCCTCTTGTTGCCACATCACTTGCAGTTTTGTTACTGGTGATATCATCCTCAGAATAAATAAGATTTCCACAGTTTTAAAGTGATCTGCACTGGAAAAAATTGTTTATCTTTAAAGCACACAGAAACTCCTGTTTCTGCAGAGAAAGTAAACCCTTCGAAAACAGAGAAAAGATGACTGAAAAGTTCAGAATTACAGTACCTTGATTCTTGATGAGTTTAAGTATTCAGAACACAAAGAAATAAACACTCTCATCCCTTAATCACACTTATAGCCATGCTTATGATAAAATTCTCAGGATTTCTCCTATTACTCCTCTTCAGATGGAAACTACCTGAACCTGCTGAACACTTTAAAGACCAGCTTGTTATTCTCAAGGCTCTGCTTTGTCTTTCACAGTCCTGACTTGCCTGGCCACACCAAGCACCCATATCAGCAAGAATCAGAATTGTAGCTGATGTACATCAGGTTCTGTATGAGTTCAAGATAGCATTTAGCTTTAAATGTTTTAAAAGTTGAACTGCTACATGCATGTACGTAGTGGATCAGAGGCACATCGTGTAGGTTGAACTGTCACATATTTTGGATACCTTCATTTACTCTCAGTTCATTGAAAAAGTGTGGTTGCCTTAGAAACCATGAAAGTGCAGAATAATTCTAAGATAAACCCAACTGACAGAATCATTCAGCAGTGGCTCAGATGTACACAGCATTTCTATAAATCCCCAAAGATACACTGCATTAAAAGCAGGGGAGGAAAATGATTTCCCCATTAAAAATGAGGTTAGAGAGAGGTGGCTGATTACCCTGTAGAAGATGACAGATCACTGTATTGTGTTACGTGTTCAGGTAGTCTTAGCCTGGGAAATGCCCATGTTTGGTAGGTTAAGCCTGTGGGAAAGGAGGAGGCTGTAGATGATGGGCAGAGCTCAGAGTCAGAGCAGGCAGTGTCTTCTGGGCCAGAATTTCCCTCTGGCTCTGGAAGGATGAAGAAAAGCAATAAGTATGTGTCTATTTCCAGATGTTCCTTATAGAACAGGCTCCCTCTGCCTGCTTCTGCTGGAGGCATTTCCCCATTTATGTAAAGCACTCATTTAGGAAGTATAAATCTGCTCCCCTCCCCTGCTCCCCCTTTTCTCAGTGCTGAAACTTGTCTGCACCAAGGTGATGATTTCCTATCTGAAGAACATAAAGCGAGCTCCTGAATGGAATGTGATCACCTCCAGCTAGTAAAAGTTTTATAACCAAAGACAAAAAACCCCAATAAAATAAAACAAAATCAGGCACCTCAGCTGGTGTAAATCAGCACTGCCTAACTCCAGTGGAGCTTGCCTCAGGCAGAGGTGGAAATTTTTGGTTTTTCCAGTATATAGATGGCAGGTTTATTGGAAGTCATTAAAGCACAAGTTTTATTCTTAAAAAAAAAAAAAAGATAAAAAAAGAAAAAAAAAAAAGAAAAAAGAAAAGAAAAAAAAAGGTATTCCAGGCTTCTCCCAGGACCATCCTCCATTAAGATCTCTTCAGTGATTCACTGTATATGTTTAGATAGGCACTGCTAGCACAGAGCATTGGTTTATTTGGGTACATTAACAAAATCATTTACACCGATCATGGCTAATCCCTGGTTTAGTGTGTATAAACGTCAATTTACATTACTGATCCCCTTCCTATATTGTTTCTTCCTATTTGTCCTATTTGCTTGCTTTTGGCTGCCAGAGCATACTGCTTGCATGTATGAATGGTATATTGTAATTGGGACAAGAAATTAAAAAGTTTCCCTTGGAGAGGGGTGATGGTCCCCAACTTTTCTCAGTTTTATAGCTTGAGAACTGCACAATTTTAGTCTGGTGCTACAAATGCAGCCACACCACCTGAACAGCCAGCAGAGGCACTGCTGCACGCTGGATAACATGCATGGCATCTCCTGTAGTTTCAGCAGGGAGCAAAACTATTGCTAACTTACTGAAACACTCAGCTGACTTGGAAGAAAAAACAATTGTTTTGTTCAGAGCAACATCTGTCCAGTTCCTGAATTGCAGCAGATTGCTGGATCTGGTGTTGAGAGGGATCAGGAGATCACGGCCTGAAGCAGGAGTGAGCATAGACTTGGAATAGGGCACTGGAGCCATGAGACACTCAAAGTCCAATTTATTTATTTAACATTTTCTGGGGCTTAGGTCCTGCTTAACCAGCCAGAGAAGAAATCTAGTACCATCTACAGTAACAAAATGGTAGCTCAGCCATGGCTTGAAGTCTGCACATCAAGAAGAAATGCCTGTCCTCAGGGATGTGCTAGCTGTCATACGTTTGTTGAGGGCAGCAGTCCCAGAGTCCAGTTTATGCTGGAAACCAGAGCAGAAATCCCAATTGTCCATTCTGAATTAAACAGCAAAAGACCTTCTGTAGATGCCCAGCTCTATTTGACTACTAATGATTCTATCTAGCTCAAGATGTCCCTGCTTATTACAGGGAAGTTGGACTAGATGACCTTTGAAGTCCCTCCCAAGCCAAACTATCCCACGATTCTATGACAGTAACTTGCTTGGCTACTATGAATGTTAAACCTTGAATAAGTACAGAAAAGTCAAATCAATATATATAAACAAAGGAACCACTTGTAAAAAGGTTGAGAGAATTCAAATAGTGCTTCATTTAAAATAAAGGAGCTGATCCTTCTCTTTGACCTCATCCATCCTTCCCTCCCCCCAAAAAAGAGAGAAACAGAATACAAAGACCCAACTATTCCATGTAGGGAAGGAAAAAAAAGGGGGGGTGGGGGGGGAAGCCAGATCACCAAGGTAAATGTTTGACTATGAGCTATTCATTTCACAGGACAATTATGCTAAGTTTGTGTGTTGATCCTCCCCATTTGTAAGACAGCCTCTTCACCAAAAATCCCAAAGCACTTCCCGAAGCCTCCTGCACTTATTTCATATCCCCTGACCTGCTGCCAATGCTGAGAAAAGAGCCATGCAAGCCTCATGCTCAGTCTGAAAAAAATAACCTTCCTGGAATATGAACAGAAACAGAAAGCCTGAAATAGCAATCAATCATTAGCAAAGGTCTGGAGAGCAAGAAATACTGCCCAGAAGAGAGATGGCTTGCAAGGATAAAAGTTGTCATGGATCCACTTATATATGAAGTCCTTCTGCCAATCAGATAGTGCCTAGAGGTGCAGTTTGCCCCCCTGGGGGAATCTGATTTCAGACACGAGATCACTGGATTTCCTTTTTCCTCAGTGCAGACTTTATCTGGAGATCAAAGCCCTGCCGGGAGCTGGTAAATAGTATATTCTCACTTTGATGGATCTGTAACTCCTGTGAATGCAAACATGGCAAGAGGATAACACAACTTTATGTGACCACTTCCCATGCTTTTCTGACCACTCATACTGCTGGCCAGAAGAAACAGGTTTAGAGGGCAGATTTAGCCAAATTCTGCTCTTTCTGCTTTTCCTCTGCTATTAGGGTGCTATATTAAGGGTGATGAGGGATCTATTGCTTTCTTCTCCCCCTACTTCAACTCCACTCAGTCATCCTCCAGACCAGGTAATATATAACTCCATTCATTGTGATGCTAATGAGTTCTATTTAGCTGTATTTAACTAGATATCATGACTCCACGCAATGACCTTTCACTCCTGGGAAGTAGTTTTAAATTTGATCCACAGCAAAGGAAAATCCCTCCAATTCATTGGCTGTGAAAGGTCACAAGTGAAATGTGTTTTGATGGTATCTGCTTGTGGTTTAGTTCTCAGTATACCTGAGCATCAAGCTCGTCTGAATCGGCTTTTGTCCTGACAGTCTGAGTACCAAGCACTCTAAGAAAGCACCGTGGAAAACGCAGCCAAGCATCTGGCAGTGCCGATTAGTTTAGGCAGTACTTGGAGAGGAGATGCCCCATTGAACACAAAGCATGTGCAAACCCACTATGAAACAGAGCGGCCCTGCTCAGCTTGATTAGATATTTTGACATTCAGGAAATATATTCTGATTACAGGATAGTTTTCTTCCCCCTTGAAGATATTAAAAATGCAATAAAAATTCAGCATTAGGTAGAAACACACAAAGACCTCACGTACACATCAGACAGTGATGCTACAGAATATGCTTGTAAATATGACTTCCAGGACAGAAACGGAGAAAAAAAAAAGACTAAAACTGTGTTAACACTGGGATATTAAAACTTCGCCAGCACCTCTTTCCTCCTTGGTTAGTGAGTTAGTGCAAATCATTCAGCTTGGGATTTCAGAATAAAACACTGCCAAAAAAAGAAGCCTTCTCCTTCCTTCCTCCTTTGTAGCCATTCTCCAGCAGAAGCGTAAGGGCTTGTTTATCTCTTCTTACCAAAGATATTTGGCACTGTGGTATGGTGTACCCTATACAGGATAGGAAGAAATGTCTCATTTCTCATTACTTAATGTTGGCATAATAGCAAAAAACTAGAGCCATAAGTCAAAAAACCCAACCAACAAGCAAGCCACCCCACCAAAGCAGTAAGAAGGGTATCCTCCTAAAAGCTTTCAATTAAATCAGGAAGGGAGGAAGTACTGTCAGTCCACTTTTACAGGAAGAACCTTAAATGAGAAAGCCTAGTCACGAGGTTGTGTCAGAAAAAGCAACAGGTTTGGTGTTTGCTCTGGTCAGATTTGTATAGCTGTGAGCCTACTGCTAAGGTATTTAATGAGGTCTCTATGTTTTAAACACTGAGTTGTGCCCTGATAGCAGTCTGAAAGCTTTCCTTTCCCTAAAACCTTAGTACACTTGCAAAACCCTGCTCAGACTAGGATATTTGAAGTCCCATTAGCCAACATGAACAAAAAGAACAGCCTATTTACACCTGCTTAGACATGCCCTGGCTATATAGCTAAACTAAAACATGCTCAAAAAGTGCATATTGTCAGTAATTGAAACCCCTGCTGATTTCTGACAGTGAAAGTACAGAAAAAAACATGAAAGCTATTGCCAGGCCTGCTAGAGACACTGAGCAACTTCATGGTTCAGAGTAAGAGGTGTTGCTGCCTTCAGGGTGTTGCAGTTAAGAGATGCCTGTGGTCTTAGGATGATGAGCAACCAACCTCTGTTCTTAACAGCACAAGGATGTCTCCTTACTAAGGGAGCAAGTAACAGCTACAGGAAGCGGACATGGAGCAGTAGGGTGAAGAGTGTTTGAAGTACAGTAGCTTACAGGCAGAAATTATGCAACTAAAACCACCCCTTATTTGCCTCACCTAGTGCCAAATGCATTCATTCATAGCATACTCAAGGCTTCCCCAAAACATACTCAATTTCTAGTGAGGTCTCTGGGCTCATCCAAGGAAAGAGCACAGCTGGGTGTTATCACAAAAGAGAGTCCTACAAGATCCACTAGAGTCCTGCCTTCAGCCACATATAAAAGCTATACTCAGAGTACAGCGCAGAGAGCAAATTCCTACTTTGCTAGTACTACTGAATGATGGCCAGAGGGTTACTTGCACCCAGCAAAGGAGAACAGAGACAGGCAAAAATCAGGATGCTATGTGTCTTCTCATTCCTGCTTTAAGGTAGATCAAATTTGGGATGACTCTACCTACAGCTTTAGTACAGCATTGGACCAAGGAAATATAGCCTATATTCCTACCTTGACACCCCCACTGCAGAAGAAGAAGCAGCAGTGCACAGCAAAACAACTCCAGCTGAGAGCTCTCAGGAATCTCAAGATCAGCCAAGTTTCAGTTTTTTATGCTGTAAAAAAACCTCAACAAAACAACAAAACTGCAAACCAAAACAACAGCACAACAAGACCTAGTCCAACTGCAATCCTGCCTTTGTACTGCAGTCAGAATAAACCAACATAAGTATGCTAGGGAGCCTCAGCCCTTTAAGTTTCTGACCTAAAATGCAGAAGAAATACACAGGGAGGTAAGTTAATA